>NC_051240.1:16605971-16888471 GCF_015220715.1 Pygocentrus nattereri
GCATTTTGAAGCGACGTCCTATGAGGAGCGCGATGCCTGGGTGCAGGCTATCGAGAGCCAGATCCTGGCCAGCCTGCAGTCCTGCGAGAGCAGCAAGCAGAAGGTAAACCTGCCATACGTCATATCATATGCCGTAAAATTCCAGTTATAGCAGCAGGAACAAGGAACACACTGTAAAACATCACTTATTTTCTTGTAGTTTAAGCTGTAGTAGATAATTCAGCATAACATAAAATGTTTTTCCACACATTTTGTGCAATTACACATTTCCACCAGAGAGGTCTCCAAATCCCCAAAGCATTATTTTTTTATCATTTAAGTGCTCAAAACATCATGTTGGCAAACATCATGTTGGCAAACATCATGTTGACACTGAGTCCAGACCCAGACGCTGTCGCATGTGGACCTGGGCCTATAACTAAGGAGAATTATTTAATTTCGACTGGGTGGCCGCTTTTATTCGACGTAACTTTTCTAGCGTTTATGGTAGCTTTAGCAGACCAATTGCATGCATTGTAAAAATCACATGTGACGCTGCTCAGCCAATCAGATCTGTGCTTTCTGTTGAGCACTGAGACTCAAGTGAGCCAAATTAGAGAAAACTTGACAATATATATTGTTGAAATGTGACTGACTGTACTTTGATTGAACATTGTTATCGACTACATAAGATATACCTACTACTTCAGTAAACAGTATATGGCACTGAATCATAATGCAAGTTAGACATTATGATGTTCTGGACCTTTACTTTCGGAAATTTTCTTTGATGGGACCTTGTTGAACTTTAATTAAAGACCTCTGCCCTAGTCCTTTGTTGCCAAGTCAAATGTGCATCCTTTTTTTTAGTTGACCAAAAATATTACTGCTTTGCCTCTGGGCAGAAATTAAAGTGACTGAACATTGATTAGGTTAATTAGAGTAGCTGTTACAGTAAAACTGACAATTAGACCAGTTAAAAATGTAATGTATTTATATATTGAATAGAAAAACAATCATGTGGTTAGAGAGAAATCAGTGTACTCGTGACCAAGTTGGATCACATGTATTCTAATGTAATGTTATAATACAAGGGCTACAGTTATAACCAGTTTATATGTGGGTATGCAGACGGTCTTTTCGATATTTAATCATTTCTGAATTTATTTTACTTTGACATTGTAAGTTAGATTGTGCTGAAATATCAAATCTCGGGTATCTGTCCCTTGATGTGATCCCCCCCAGTACGCAATGTAGCAAAAATGTCACCACTAAATGCACATCCACGCCATCACCACACACAGACACACACACACACATACACACACAATTACAAATAGCAATTACTTTAGAGCTAATGTGGCCCCACTCTGCTCGCCTGTTCCCCAGCTCCAGCCTTGGCTCTCCACCCGCTTGCTGTGTTTATGCCTCAGGCCACAGGCAATTGCTCTTCAGAATACCTTTTGCAGAGTGCCTCTGTTTTATTTATTCTCCTTCTTTTGTTTTATCCTGTGCTTTTAAATCATACTTTATCATAATACAGCAAAATGCAGGATACCACAGGCCAGTTATGATGCTTGATCATAAATATCAGAAGTGGCTTTTCATTAGATAATGACTGTGTTTGTGATTATAGGGGGAAAAAAGAGGAAGGAGTGTTATTTTTAGGGTATTATTAGAAGGATTGTCGTCATTCTAAGATCATTGAGACGCCCTGAAGTATGTTAGAGCTATAGTCAGGCCGGAAATTTTGTTCTGAATCTGAATACAGTCCAAGAACCTTCTGGCCGGGCCTGACCAACCCAACATGCCTCTCTTTTTTGAGTCTGGACCCGATCTGAGCCTGGCAGAATCCTAATTGAACTCGACCTATTCCAGCCTCAATCATGTGATCATGTTTTGAGGGCAAAACTGACCTGAACTGGACCATCATCAGCCAAAGTCATAGCATAGTGTAGTGACAATAACAGCCCATGTTAGAGCAAGAATGAATATAAGAAATATTCTATAACTGAATAATTAACTGCGAGTTTGAAATGGTTTTGAACATCTCGCATTGTTTGAGTCTACTTTCCATACTGTGCTGATCTCGCACTGTGGTACTGATATAGTGAGATTTTTACCTGTTTAATACAAAAAACTCTTTCTGCACAGATAGGTACATAGAACATGTTGAGCATGTAAAAAAATAATTAAAAACAAAAAACATTTCTGGTCCAACAAATCAAATGTACTCATCAATTCCTTTTTTTCTCACGAGTGCAGGCGTTGTGGACTCAAAAATGATTTAAAGTAGTGAAAGTAATGAAGACTAAACTAAAGCGGGGGAAATTAAATGAATTAAATTAAAAGTGAGTTGTGGGTTTTAAAACCCCAAATTTGAAACTTAACACTAGAATGACTGAAGCTATGAAAATTTTTGTAAGGGAAAGCAGCCCCCATGTAGCCCACTCCCCTGCTGTGAAGCGATTAAAGCCTGTTGTCTTAGTAATGATGAGGAATGCATTGGAAGCACCACCACAAATATGTACAGTTGTGTTAACATTTCATTAACTACAAATGCGTCAGAACGCGTTAATCTCGAAGACGAGTTTGTTCAGAATCAGCTACTTATCACGTAGCATCAGTGCATTTGAGCGTAGAAGCTGAGCGTCTATTCACTTCAGTGGGACTGCATGGAGCGGGTTTTTTCATTGCTTCGAAACTCGCCGGTCCTTCGAAACCCAACCTAAGTCCCACACAATTCAGAGAAATGACATCCACATCTGATAAATATTTAAAGTTTTTCTGTGTCTGTGTCAATCAACAGTCGCGTCTGACCAGCCAGTCTGAAGCTATTGCACTGCAGTCAGTCAGGAACATGAGAGGAAACTCTCGCTGTGTGGACTGTGAGGCCCAGAGTGAGTAACTGCTTTCTGTTGTTAACAATGGAAACATAACCTCTGCAGTATATGAACATATCCAGAAACAATGCTCTCTCATACTCTCTCTTTACCCTGCTCTCTCCCTCCAGACCCTGACTGGGCCAGTCTCAACCTGGGTGCTCTGATCTGTATTGAGTGTTCAGGTATCCACCGTAACCTCGGCACACATCTGTCCCGTGTGCGCTCTCTGGACCTGGACGAGTGGCCTCTTGAGCTCATCAAAGTCATGTCTGCTATCGGCAACGAGCTGGCCAATAGCGTGTGGGAGGCCAATGCACAGGGGCGACTGAAGCCTGCCCCAGATGCCAGCAGGTAAGAGGAACTTCTTGATTTTTGCTTTTTAGGTGTCATCAAAGAATAACACTAAGGGTCAGGACTTTTTTTTCTCTATTGGCCTGTTTTCGTTGTTACTTATTGTATTCAAGCCAACAAGGGATCAGGATGGGTTTCTCAAAAGCATCTAAGCAAGTAGTGCGAACCTGAGTGCTCTCTCAGCTAGTCAAGATGATCTTCACACTAAGGGCCTGTTTACATGTTGCATTAACGTGTTTTTGGTGATTGGATTACGTTCGGATTTCTCTTGAGTGAGCGGAAAGCCGGGTGTAAACACCCACAGGACACGTTGTGAGCGGATAACGATCGAATCACCCAAACTACATTTGGAGGAGGTCAGAGATGGATCTCGAACACTTTTAATGCAGATGTAAACAAAATGCCTTTTCATTCTCCAATTACGTGAGTGGAAATATCTGCTAACTAGCACAAACAAGGAAACAAAAGATATGAGATGCGTGAGGCTGAAGTCATCCATGAAACAAGTGCCTTCATGCACTAGGGGTGGGCTGAACAATCGATTATTGGATGCATCGCGATGCGGACGTGGACAATTCAGAATCAATTCACAATGGGCAAAAATCTGTCTAAATTTTAATTGAAAATGTGCTGTTGACAGAACAGAAAAGGTGGAACTGCAGCACCCAGACAGTTTGTGGCGACACATAACAAAAATAAGTAAGATGTGCCAAACTCAACTAAAATATTTTGTAAACATTACAAACACAAGAAACCATATTACAAATTTCCACCTAGAGGAGGACAAAAAACACCTACCAATCCATCGAGTGCCATCGAGCAAGAAATGTCAAAGCTTCCGCCCAACTCAGAAAGGACGAAGCGAATCACAAACTTTGTTTCAACTTTCATTGCCAAGGGTTTCCGTCCACACTGAGTCAATGAGACCCAGGGTATTCGTGCCATGTTGGACGCTTTGGAGCTGAGGTACAGCGTCCCGTCTCTCTGATGTTTTACTGACTAACCGACCCCCGACTCTACAACCAAACCAAAGCCGAAGGTTTAAAATCACTAAATAAAACGGGTAGGACAGCTGTAACGTGATGCGTGGACATCCACTGGCACAGAATCTTCTGTCACCATAACCGCACATTTCATCGCAGATGAGTGGCAGTGAATGTCCCATGTTCTCCAAACAAGAGGGGAGAGAGAGAGAGAGAGCCTTCCAGTTGACTTGGCACATCGCTTCTGTTTGTTTTATTAATGAAAGATATTGAAAGAAAATTCATTCAGAATCATTACAAATGCATCTTGTTTTAAAAGTGCCAAGTCGTCACACGGTGAGAAAAAAAAGACATCTTATATAGAAAAAAAGATGCATAGATAATCGTTTTATAATCACATCGCAGCCTCTGAATCGTAATCGAATCAAATCATGAGGTGCCTAGAGATTCCTATCCCTATCATGCATTCCAGGTTGATGAAAGCATACAAGCAAAGCTTGTGGACTCGTATCGTAATTGGGAAAAGAGTGAGCAAAGGTAACAGCGTAATTGTTGATGTATCTTTTATGTGAGGAGTATACAGTCGGATCTCATCTGGTCACGCCTGGGATGCATTTTGGTGAAAAGTGTAAATGGAATTAGGCCAAAAAATGCGAAGTTGAAACAGGCTTTAAGATGCTTTTGGAAACTAGGTCTAGAGTGGTCCAGACCTAAAGACGGCTCTCTGAAACACGTTCCACCAGCCCTTCTTTAATGGTCACTTTCTGGCCACAAAACCGCTCTTGGCTGGATATTTCATTGGTGGTGGACTGATATCCACCCTGTAGTGACACTGACGTGTGTAAAAGTCACTGCAACACTACTGTGCCAGAACCACACACATTGCCATGCCATTACCGTGTCAGTGCTGTCTTGGACTTGATCCATTACCCAAATAAAATCTGGTCAACAGCGGTCCTGGAGTCAAGAACCCACCATTAATGAATTTGATAGCGTATGACTGACAGATTCTACATGACAGCTTATGGGTGACATTATTTAACTGTATTCTTGTACAGTGGACCTATAAGGTTTGGTGGAAGTCATAAACTGTCCGCTGAGTGGAAGTACAAGGTATGTGTTTCTAATAAAGTGGCCAGAGAATGTGTGTCTTATTTCATACTTATAACAGCAGCTCTGAGTCCCATGCTCTGGTTATGTCTGCATTTTTTTCATGCTCTAACAGTCCCAACCCAGTTCTTGTAGCCCTTGATAATTAGTTAACCCTTAAAACCATACAGGCCCATATGTGGGCTCACATTTCTGTTCCTTGCTTTTTTTATATTGAGACAAATGAGAGCTATGTAGCTTTATGAGACAGTAAGTGATGTTACATTGCAGTCATTGTTGAAAATGTGTTATTAGTATATGTTGAATATAAATGTGGAAAGACTAAGTATTTCTTTACATCTCTCCTCAGCTATTTTTGGCTACTGTGTACAGGTCATTCATATTTCAGCACTAGGAGAAAAGAAGAAAACGTACATTTAACAGAAAGATTACACAACTAGGAACAGAAACACCATCTAATGTACAGCTACAGTTCTTTGGGATATTTTTCCACGTCTTCAAAATCCAGTTTTAGAGTTTGTTTTTCTGCTTCTCTCAATCCGTGTAATACCAGCTGCAAGTTTAGACTCAGGTGCCCTATTTATATGACCCCTTACACTCTCTCTACTTTCCTTCTCCTTAGAAATCTCAGCAGTAATGAGTAGTTTGTGCCTAATGGCTGTTTTGACTCATAATTAAGTAAATGAAGGGTGGTTTCTGACTCTTGTTGTGTACTGTAAACATTAGTTTTGCCATCATTACTAAATGATTTGCAGTGTTTACTGAATAATATGGGAAAACCACCCAAATTTGCAGAGTATGAGATTCCCAGGGCTAGGATTGAGAACCACTCTATAGCTCATCTATAAGCTCCATGTGCTTGACTGATGAACATTGTCCTACTTCTTGCTGCACAGACGGACGAGATCATAGAGAGTTGTCAGTTTGACTTTTCCCAAGTCTAACTGTGGGTAATACTGCACCCCCCCCCCACCGCCCCGCGCTCCTCTCCCTCCCCCGCCGTCTTTAGCTGTGTAATTATCGGTAGAGAGGTCCAGCCCCACCAGCCATCATAACAAATTAGAGCTGACTGCCGGCCGCAGGAATATCGACTCCCCGCTCCACGCCGGCCTCATTACTCACCAGAAGCACCTTTTAATTACTCGCCCCCTCCAAAAATCTTTCCTTATGGATCCGCAGTTTTCGGCCACTTGCCATCAATGTGTTAATGCGTTTATTGTTCCTCATGTAGCCGTTTATTTATGTACGCGGAGGGCCTGTGGCCCTGCAAGTGAACAGCAGAGATTACCGAAAGGGTCGATACTATCTCAATTAACCCCAGCCCACGGAGCCCGCCACTTCAGCCATCGCTCTCCTGCTGTCAATAGCACCTATTCTAGCATTTCTTAAGTGGCTCCTGACTAGCACCTTACTGCTCCAACGGAGGGGGAAAGTATTTCTGAAATTGTGCGAGTTTGGTAGCAGTTTACTGAAGTACATGACTGGGTGTGGGTGCGATATTTTATTGTTATTGTGATAAATTGCATCACAGTACACTTTCCTGAGCTGATCATTGGTCTAGTTAGTACTTCTACGACATTAAACACCTGCTTGTATCATAAAATAGCTTGTGAGCAACATCTAATGTGTAGTAATTGCATTAAATTGCGTAGATGTCAGTCTGGGTTCCCAATCCCAGTCCTGGCGATCGATCCCACGTTATTCTTATTTCTTTGCTTTGTCTCGTCTAGCACACCTGATACTACCCATTAACTAATTAAGGGTCCTTGTGGGCTTAGACAGGTTAATTAAGGGTTCTTGTGGGCTTGGTTAGGTATGTAGAGTAGGGAAAATATAAAGGAGTATTTTCCATGGCCTTTTTTTAAGACCTGTGTCTTTTGCTGCTGTTGCTGTTTGCACGTTAGGAAAACTGAATATTGTTTTGCGTAGAAGAATCACTGGAAGTGTCATGATGTTATATTTTTTACTATTTTGTCCACCTTTTTGACAGAGCATGTGTGTAATGTTTGTCTGTATTGCACAAACAAACATTTGCCCTTTTTGAGGCTTCCTTTCTATATTTTTACTGGTCACTTTCAGTAGTGAGTGCATGTGTATGCATATATATATATATATATATATATATATATATATATATATATGTAGGCGGCACGGTGGCGTGGTGGGTAGCGCTGTCGCCTCACAGCGAGGAGGGCCTGGGTTCGATTCCCCGGCCGGGCGGCCAGGGTCGTCTCTGTGTGGAGTTTGCATGTTCTCCCCGTGTCTGTGTGGGTTTCCTCCGGGTTCTCCGGTTTCCTCCCACAGTCCAAAGACATGCAGTCAGGCCAATTGGACGTGCTAAATTGCCCCTAGGTGTGAGTGTGTGAGTGACTGTCTGTGTCTGTCTGTCTGCCCTGCGATGGACTGGCGACCTGTCCAGGGTGTATCCTGCCTTCCGCCCGAAGACTGCTGGGATAGGCTCCAGCGTCCCCCCGCGACCCTGACGGAGAAGCGGCTTAGAAAATGGATGGATGGATGGATGGATATATATATATATATATATATATATATATATATATATATATATATATATATATGGGTGTTTCTGTAACTACAGACAGCTTTGGTTGTTCATGTTCTTAGAAAAAAATGTCTAAACCGTGACGTTTCCTTACTATAGCAGAGTTGGCGTGAGGACGTGCTGTGATAAAGACTTACTCACTGTTTTTGAGTAGAAATGGCTAAGAGCAAGTCATATTACTCTGGCTTTGGCAAACAACTTCTGATGTGTTTGAATTTATGATGTGTGATCATGTTTCTGTAAGAACGCATTACGTGTGAAACTGTTTAGAGAAAAAATGACTTTCATAACTGTTTAACAGTTGTGTTTATTTAGTATTATTATTATTATTATTATCTATTAATTTAGCCTTTATACAAGGCAGTTCTGACCGAAAAAGACTCTTTTTATGCCTTGGAAAATTTAGAAAACGGATGCGGAAGGACATGAATAAAACTGGTATTTTGACTCAAAATATGCTTCATAAATTATATTAGATCTCAGCGTTTAGCAGTTTATATGTGTAAGTGAAGTGTGTTAACACGACTAAACTAATCTCTGTTAGCTAAAATAAAAATATCCAAAAATTCACAGATGAGAAACTTGCTTGCAAAAACACCCATTTGTGTGTGTGTGTGTGTGTGTGTGTGTGTGTGTGTGTGTGTGTGTGTGTGTGTGTGTGTGTGTGGGGCGGAAGTCAGCCTCAGTGTTTCAGTGCTGTGTTGCATCTAATTTGCTCTCTCCTCATCAGTTCTTGGGCAGCTGAATTGATTAAACTTGTGACCGTCCAAATAGCTGAATCTAACGGGATAAAAATCGTTGAAAATATTGCTGGTGATGATGTCGAATCTGTTCGACTGAAAGAACGTAGAGCACTACATTTATAGACTAGGCCATGTAAATGGGAGAGGATATAAGAGAAAGTCTTACAGAGTTAATGATTAAATTTTGCAGAGTTAATGATTATTAATTCATTATTTACCCGTTATTTAGTAAAGTTTTTAATGCAGTTTTATAAATGCGTCAGAAGTGCATTTCCCTTCTGTTCTGTGTCGTGTTTCTCAGTAAAACACCATCAGGGAGGGTCTCTGAGCTGTGATTGATAAGGTGGGTCTGAGAAGGAGGTGAAACATAATATTGGTTAATATTATTATACTGGTAATTTGATATGTTACAAGATTCGTATTAACATGATCGAGGAAAATGGACTAGCAAGCAAGATGCATTTCATTAGATTTTAATTGCTTTTATTCATTTGTTGTGTTTATTTAGATTTCCAGTTTTATGCAATTTGGGTTTTTATTGTATTAAGTTTTATTGTAATTATTACCTATTAGTATAATTACTATGTTTTTTTTTTTGGGGGGGGGGGGCTATTTTTTGTTCTTCTGTTCAGTTGACATGTATGTATTCTCCATAGCTTTTGTGTTTTATGACAGTATTGCTGTGTTTTGACTTGCTGCAGTGTGGTGCTCGTTCCTAGGTGGCTGAATAGCAGTTCAAGCAGTTGCGTGTGTGTGTGTGTGCGCGACATACAGAGAGAGAGAGAGAGAGAGAGAGAGAGAGAGAGAGAGAAAAGGAGAAGAGCGCTCTCTCTCTCCTGTGCCGTGTTCAGGATTGGTGGCTGATAAATGAAAACCCTCCCTTGTGGTCTCTCAAGTGAGTAATAGAGCCCGAAATTTCATTTTGCAAGCGACTGATTTAATGATCCAAAGGGTAATTAATGGGCTGATTATCTTAATGTTAAATATGGCCAGCAGCAATTAGACTGACCTCCCGCCTGTCAAGGTCTGGGCCACTCTCGCCTTTCAATTAGGGCCCACGTTTGGAGGGGGAGATGGAGACAGTCACTCGTTTGCTGCACACCTCCATCTCTTGGCCTGGCTCGTCCCTCGTTCCAGCCACTTTCAGACCCCAGGCGGGAATTATCTTTGAGAGCTGTTCTGCCTCGGCCTTCGTGGAGCTTAAGAGAGAAGGGACGTACCGGGAGTCTTAGTTGATGTCATTCAGGCGGTCTTTATCTCCGTTAGTACTGTGCCATACAAGCAAGTAAACTGGGCAATTGTATTTCTTTCATTGAGGTGTACGGTCTAAATGGAACAGGATTTTGTCCAGTTTTATAATGAAAATAGTCTTATAATGTAAACAGTGTGCGTCAACAAAGTACCTATGAACTGCAAGTGTGCTGAACGTGTTTATAGCTTAATTTCACCAGTTTGGAAATGTAAGGAGGACACAATTGCAGGTGAACATTATGGCCAAAATACAACATCACAGTTCCTTTAACAAGAGTACACAATAGTACACATGATGAAACCAAAATTCAGGATATACTATATACTTCTTTTTTTTTTTTTTTTTTTAATGGTTTGCATTATTATTATACGCAACGGAAAAACACAAGGTAGAAAGGAAAAACGCTTCTATTATTTATAGCCAGTCCTTCAAAGAGGAAGAAACTGAGCTGACAAATGAAAACGTAAACTTTACGTAAACTTTCAAAAAATTCAGCATCCTCAACACCGGAACACTTTGGAGGCTGTCATTTCAAAGTCTGAGGCTGTAAAAGCTGGTAGCTTTCTATGAGGATCTTTCCTTTCTGCTCCTGTTGTTTTGCTGTGTCCTGCTTATTGTGGGACGTTGTGTTTGAAGCTCTTGAACATGTGCTTCCTTTTAATACTTGGCATGTACAGTAGTAAGAAATCACTTATCTAACGTCCCTCGTAGAAACCATGAAGTAGTTCCACACAGGTAACCTTTTCCCTTCCGATCTGTTGCTGCTCTGACTGAATGGAGAAGAGGCTTTCAGAGTGTTAGACTGTTGTTAGATTTTTACTCACTGTTGTAGGTCTGATTTTTTTTTTTTTCCTCCATAGAATAGCCTGCAGCTTTATTTTTTAAATTTTATTTTTTAGAGGATAGTAACTGAAAGTGCCACTTTTGATAATTTCTGCCTAAAAAAATTCAGTGGCAGGAATTTTTGTGCAAAGAAATGAACAAAAACTGAGTGCAGCTGCACTAATTTACTAAATATCATAAAAATGGGAAAGTCATAACACTAAAATCAACCACTCACTCTTCTGTATATTAGTCTATTCAAAACATTGTGACAAAGTTATTTAATTTTTTAGTTTCTCAGTTATTTCTTTTTGCTGTCAGGCCTGGCAAGTCTGAGCCTCTTCAAACACCCATATTAACCTTTAATGGCTCTGTTACTGTTAACTGCCAGCACCTCTCTGCTTACTAATTCAAGATTTTTAGTGTGTGTGTGTGTGTGTGTGTGTGTGTGTGTGTGGTCCTCTAACCGGTGAGGCTTATTTACTAAATGCCTAGTGCTCTCTTTGTAATGACACATGTAGTTGATCAGTGGATTTTGAGTCTTGACCGTGTCCACGATATGCTTAGAAAATCGTCTTGTGGCACATTTGCGACATTATGACCATAGGATAATATAGTGTTGTGCCTCATCCTAATAAAAGACGTTTTTTTAAATAGGCTGCATCGTATGTGAAAAATTTTCCCTACTGTTTTATTTCAATTATGTACATGTACATGCATATAAGGCCTACTTACCAGGCTGTGTCTTTCGTATCATTGCCTTCTTTTATCGCCCAAATTGAGAGCTTCAGGAGAAAAAAACAAAAAAAATTATACTAATGCAAAGTGAGACAAAAAGATGATCTACCCATAAAGAAATGTCATAAAATGAGAGTCATGACAAAAAAAAACCAGATTAAATGTAATGAATGGGATTTTAACCCCTCGCTCTCCTGTATCTTGGTGTATTCAAAATATTGTGGGTGCAAGTTATTTAATTTTTTAGTTTCTCAGTTATTCCCTTTTGCTGTCAAGCCTGGCAAGTCTGTGCCTCTTCAAACACCCATATTAACCTTTAATGGCTCTGTTAAACTGCCAGCACCTCTCTGCTTACTAATTCAAGCTTTTTGGTGTGTGGGTGTGGGTGTGTGTGGTCTTCAAACCGGTGGGGCTTAAGGGCAGCTTTTACACACACAAACGCACTCACACACACACACACACGTTTTAAGCTTTAGGTCTTGGCATGAGTGCTCTGTGGTGTCAGCCAGGCCATGTTTAAGTCTTATTGTTTTAATTAGTGTGATGCGGTCATGGACACCAGGGCCCCTCCCCAGCACACACACCCCCCCCCACACACACACAGGGTGCCTGGCTGTATTAGAGGTCCAGGCAGCGGCCGAGTGACAGCTGTGCTAATTGCGCCTCGTGGTGACTTATTGGGAGGGTGGCGCTCATTGGCAGCCAACGCTGCCAACCCTCGCCTCTGTACTGACGTTTTGCAGCCTGTCAGCAAGCGTGACCATCTCTGCCTACATGCAAAACACTCTGCTCAAGCTGGGCCATGTGTTTTTTTTATACACTGCTTTCTTTGTTTGCATCTGTATGGCAGAGGATGTAACCTTAGTAGCAGTTCACTAATGTTAATGACATTATCAGTATCAGTGGGCAATGCGATGAGAACGTCATCATCATGATAAATTACATCAGAATGCACACTGAGTATAATCAGAGACCACCCTTTCATTATTTCACGTCCAGTTAAAATGACCATCAAATACAAGTTATTCAAGCTTCTGGGTCAGAAAACATATTTAACAGAAAATTATGAAGAATAAACAACTAAATATGATATCGGATTTTTCCATATTAAATGTGTCTGCTCATTACTATTTTATGTTTTTTTCCTCACCTCCAAAGTTCGGTCTTAGAAGTTGGTTGTGTTTTCTGCTTCTCATGGTCCAAATAATCCCAATTACAAATTTGAACTCACCTGTTCAGTGAACCTCACAGCTCACTTTGTGTTTCCTTTTAATCAGTAAGGACCTCTTGACAGCTCCACATCCCTTCAGACCCTTAGTGTTGAGTTGTCTTCACACAGTGGAGAGATGGACAGAAACACACATGGATTTTTTTCAGATCTGAAGCAAAAATGTAGCTTGATTTTGACCGTTTTGGTCAGCCACATCTTACCCAGTTGTTAGGAGTCACATTTTTTAAAAATAATTTTTCAACTCCAGCTTCTTATTTTCCTTTGACTTTACACTTTCGTATGCAAGCCGATAATCTTGTGTCTAATTTCATTGGAAATGTATCACAATAACTTGTACTTAATGGCCGTTTTGACCAGAAATTAAAGTATCATCTCTGGGTTTTTGTATATAAAGTATTTTATGTCATCTTAGTTTCACTCTCCAAAGGAAAAAAGATCTCCCCAAACTGGTAACTTTACATGAGAGGGAAACAAACATTAACTTTTAATGTAAGCTAATGTGAAGAGATTTTATTCAAAGGAATTTTGGAGTATTTCTGTAGGTCCAGGCATAATGAAGTTTTCACACAGCCTAAAGCTCGAATTATGTAGAAAGCTAAAAATTGTAGAAAAAAAAAAATATATATATATATTTTGAGATGACAATGTTACCCATAATCAGAATTTTTAGCTCGTTTAAATCTGCAATGTTATTGGTTACATTTTCTTATCGTTCTGGCCTGGTGTTACATATATAACACATCGGAGATATACGTATGACCCAATGTCCTGACATTGTGTGTGTCTGTCTCTGTGTTCCATGTCTTGGTGCAGTTACGTCCTCATCCTAACCAGACAGTTGAGATATTGGTCTCTCACACACATGCAGGCTCACACAGACTCTCTTAAGTACATACCTCATCATGACCAATGTCTGAGCTGTAATAATTCAGCTGTAAGCGGGTAAAAAAGGAGCGTCTTTATGGCCAGAGATCAGTCTCATAAAGGGCAGCGCTAACAGATTTAAAATTAGACCTGCTGCTTATTCTGGCAAAGGGGTGCAGGTGTGCTTCCCCAAAGCCAGGCTGAGATTGGGCCCTGGGGATCGAGGAGGAGGAGGGGTGTAGCGACCTAATAATCACCCCAGAGTTTAAGAGGACATGCTGGGGCTTGACTGCTTCTCATCATCACCATGACCGGAAAGCCAGACACAGTCTGTATAACAAATATATGGTATATGTAATTGTAAAAAAGAACACTGTATTATCTGTGCCTTTTTGTTATTTAAATTTAGTGAAGACCTCAGACACAGACCTCAGTCCCTGTCCCAACGCAGGAGATAAGAGTTTACAGGAGCGCTGAATCACTAACAATGTTTACATGCAGCCTAATAATCCGAGTAAATAACGCAATCGGAATAGAATAAGTCCATCTAAAAGCCTCAATCGGAGTAGTCTAGTCTGATAAAGGCCATGAATACAATTTCTGTCTGATTGAACAAGGTGGGTAAACCTCTAAATGATCCGCTAAATAGAAGAATAATATCCGTGTAAACGCCTGAATCCGATTACATTCCCAATCGGAGCGTGTAAGTCCGTTCTGCATGTGCGTTGTGTCTTAGCGAAAAGTTTATACCGTTTAGCATAGCGGAGCAGAAACTTTGAGTTTTACGTTATGTTTACGTCACGTCGTCTTCTGCGAGTTTATTAAGTGCATGTAAATGCTTTGATCAGATTACTGACAAAATCTAATTTTTTTTGCAGTTATCAGATTATTAAGTGCATGTAAATGCGCTCAGTTAGTGTGTCTTGACTCCTAATGCTGTGTTCTCATACCATTATAAATGATTTTATGGGAAGAGCTTGTTGTAAATATGTAATATTGCTGTCTACTTGCTTTGTTAGATGGAATAGAGAACACTTTCTTTTTGAGGCGTAGCCTAATTAAAGAAATACTCCACGATGTTTAGGCTAATCTTTATGTGCTGCATGGTTGATTCTAACAGTCATTTTAATGCATTTCCGGCCTGTTGTGTTTTAGGTTTGTGAGTATTCCCTTAATCATATTAAAAAAAGTTAATTATAAGATATTGCAGTGTTATATCACAGTACTTAGCAGCTTTAAAGAACATGAGAATCGCATCCCACCCCAGATCCTTGAGCATCGTGATCTTGAAATTCACTCAGAAGAGAAAGGGAGAAGTCTCACTTTGTCCGCTCACATATACGAGTCCACCAGGATTCACTGAGGTCCATTACATACGCATTAAGTAGCTGCCTGCATGTGTCACTCACCGGCCTTTCTCTTGTGATAAAGCCCTGTGATACAAGCTGACCCGTGTTTCGCATTTTAAACAGTCCTGCCTTCACTGTTCCTTCCGTTCCAGACAGACGTGGTGCAAATGTTTCAAATAATTGGCTCCCCATTCTAATTCATCTGTGGAAAAAAAAAAAATGAAAAAGAAACGAGCTTGATTATATTAGCCTAATAGACATTATTTTTTACATGACTGCCTGCCATTGGCCATAATCATGTCCCAACTAGGTTAACAAGCCTTCCAATTTAGTATTGACATTGAACCGACTGACAAGAGCCAATGAGCGCGCGCCTCTGTGCCCCGGTCCCCATGAGTAGGTATGTTAATATGTACTAAAGTCAAAGCAGTGGGCCTGTTTTCTGCCTGACTCATCATATTGTCCCTTGTCTTTTATCTGCGCTGTCTACCAATTTAATAATGAGCAGATATATCATGCATCGTGTGCTTGCTCTGCCTGTCCTTAGATCGCTTTATCTCCCTTTTTCCTTTTGCGCTTAGTAAGAGTATAATTGCTTGAAAGTAGTTTCTGTGTTATGTTTATTGTTGTAGCTTGAACCAGTACAGGATTCATTAGTTTAAGTCAAAGAAATTGCATTTATTAGTGCTTGAAAATTATTCCTTGATTCCTCCCTTATTCACTGAAACATTGACCACCTTCTCAAATCAGTATTTAAACTGATGCTTGCTTTCCTAATGTTAATCGGATTGATTCAGTGTTACTGCATAGGCACACACCTCATTGTATCCGCTGTAGTTTTTCAGTAACTGTTATGTGAAAGTCAGTATTTTCAGTACAGCCTTTGTCCAGGATTGATCAGTATGAAACTTGTAACCTGTCCTGATTTTAAGGAGCTGAAATAAAAAAAAAAAACTGGTTATCTGCCAGTTAATTTTATATGATCAAAAATTTCAATTACTCAGTTCTTGATTGTCAGAATTTCATAGAAACTCAGAATGAACAGGTTCTTCAAGAAAACGTCCGGGCAATGGCAATATGAATATCATGTTGCAGTATGCTTCTTTTTAAGTATATTGTCAGGAGTTAAGGAAACAATGATTAGAAACAATAAATCAGAAAAACTAAATGTGATGCATATCAATAATCAATAATTTCATATTTTTGCCATAATGCCAACTTTTTTTTTCTGGTGGGATTTTCAATTTTTTCAATAAATAGTAAAACCTTTATATTATTATTAGTATTATCAATCAAGCAATATATCGGTCAAGCCCTATTGGCTCACTTGGTAATGATAGCGATGTATTATGCTTCTGCTTTGGTGGTTGATAATGCATAGTGGTGTAAATCCACTCTTCTGATCATCTCTCTCTCTCTCTCTCTCTCTCTCTCTCTCTCTCTCTGCCTGGCTTTTGGCCTGTATTTGCATGCCGTCACTGAAGCGTTCTGATCCTATAGATGGAAGTGGAACCTCATATCAGCGTGGCCCATTGCCTCCAGAGGGACTGATTTGACTGTAGTGTGGGCCAGAGCTCAGTCAGAATGAATCTGCCCATAATAAAAAAGCGCTGAGCTTAATTATCTGTGTCTATCCAAGGGCAGCTAACGACTAGGCTGGAAAGTGTAATTGATTTCAGACCCCTGTGTTTTTTCCCCTGCAAGAAAAGAAAGAAAAGAGCGAGAGACAGGATTCTCTCTCTCTCAGAAGGAAATTGTCCCTTCGTGGCTTTTTACTCCTAATAAATGGCATACATTCCCCTCACTTATGCTGCCTTGTGTCCGTCGCAGCTACCTATTAGAAGATATTGCGATGCACTGAAGCGTGAGAACCTAAATTGCACTAGAAGTAGGGTGGTCTTAGCTAGGGGTGTGCGCTGATCAGCTGATATTCTCTCCCAATCCTGCTTTGCTCCTTGGCTCCCCCTACAGTTGTAGGGTGTATTTCACTTTTACATCACTGTCGGTCTATACACATCGTGCGGTGAGCCCCCCTCATGGATCAGCTGTACACGTGCATTTGTTCACGAGCTGAAGGATATGGAATCTGACTCCTGGACTCACGCGCACTTGGGTCATGCAGGCATATGGACGCTATAGATTACACTCACGATTTCAGTTGTTTCTATGTGTAAATATCTAAAATTGCAAGTGTGATCTGTGGCGTAAAATATGCCTGCGTGATGTGCTTGCACGTGAAGGGTAGTCTGATTCTCCCAGGGAGAAATATTTGGCACAACACCAACAAAAACAACATCAGGAGAGAAATAGCCATGTCAATTAACAGGCAATTGCAAGCGTTCAGCTTCCGAGACTGAGGTTCGACGACTTTTGACAAAGTCTTTAAGCAGAAAGAAAGTCTCAGGTCAACAAAGTAAGTAGTAAATTCTCAGTAGAAATGCAGTGGACCTTCTTAGTCTGTTCAGCACTTAATAAAAGTACATAAAAGTGCCAAACCCTCTGAATCTTAGACGATTGTCCAGTTAAGCAGTACAGATGCTTTCACTAATTTAACATAATGAAATTAGGAATTACAAGCTAAATGTTAATGACTCAAGTAAAAGAGTAGATTACTTTCCTCACAGATATATTTGGGTAGAAGTAAAAATATCACTTGCAAATGATTTCAGCAAAGTACAAATTAAACAGATTTTTTTCTAGAGTACAAAAAACAGTGAATGCAACTAATTGCTGCCCAACTCTGATTATGCTTTCACAGAAACTAGTTCAGATCAGTGCTGCCATGGGCGCAAAGAAACTTTGCATTATCCATTGTGTGAGAATGGCTTTCATTTAATTACTATAACAAGATGAATGTGTGTGTGTGTGTGTGTGTGTGTGTGTGTGTGTGTGTGTGTGTGTGTGTGTGCACGTGTTCTGGCGTCTGTTTAGTGCGCATGTGCAGGTGAGGATTCGCCGCTGTCCATTTGACAGATTTGTCCTGTCAGAGTTCATTACCTGTGAGTCTGTGGGACTCTAATGAGCTGAATTAGTGGTATAATTAGCCTAAAAGAAAAGAGCACTGGCATTGAGCTGAAGCAGACTCCTCTCTTTGGCCTGGCTGGAATTAATGATTTACTCCCCAGCCCCCCGTAACCCATATATCTTCAACCTCAAACCTGCAGTTCACCCACTTGTATCTCTGAATGGACTGCCATTGATATGGGCTAATTCCTGAATAGAATTAGAAAAGGCCTGTGAATCCCTCTTGGCGTTAACATTGCTACCTGTTGATGTACCTGTATATATTGATTCAAGTGATTACTACTGTGAGCTGTTGAGCTTCCATCGTGTGGCAGATTTACTCTGCTGTGAATGCAGGTACGTGTGTGTATGATGCTCAGTGCATTACACTGGTTTGGTCACCCCTGGTCAAATAACGTTTTCTTAATTTTCCAGTTGAGAATAAGTCAACGCATTGCTGCACGTTTAATGCACAATTACTCTGTTTATTTGCTGATTTTAAAATATGCACCTGTGCTAAAGTTGTGGCACATTTAATGTAATCAGTGCATTAAACTCAGCGTCAGGGGTATTTAGACTTGTGGGTGGGTTCATAAAAATGGTAAACGTGTCTATTATGTGAATGGATTTGTTGCAGACCGATTTGAGTGCTAATAGTGCCCCTTATGGAGAATATTTAGCCTGTTAAATATGAGTAAGTTACAAGAGAGGTCCATTAGTGGAGGTCCATGAGTGAATTCATGTTCTGTCTTTGCAGCTTAGTTTCCATTTATGAACTGTATGAACTGGAGAGTGAATGATTTGGAAATCTAGAAGTGTTTAAAAAAAAAAGAAACGAGAAAATTTGTTTTTCCATGATATGGGCCATTTAAAGGCTCACAGAATCTCCTATTGGTGGATTGCAATATCTGTGTGTGTGTGTTTGTATGTGATGGAGGGCTAGATGTCTGTGTGTGTGTCATGGGCAGCAGCTGGAGGGCTGTCCAATCCTGCGGCCGCCTGTTAGCATTGAGTAAACAGCTACTGGCTTTGAGCTGGACAGGAAACACTGGCAAGTGTGTAAACACCAACTCACAAAGTGCTCAGCCAGGGAGAACGCATGACACACACACAGGAAACCATCCTCACAGAGATTGACACCGGCTCCCATTAATCCCCTCCTCCCGCGAACTGGCCCTCTGCATTCCGCCCCACTGTTTCCAACAGCGATTAGGCTACATCTCCTCTCCCGCGTCCCCCTGTCCCCCCCAACGGCGCAGAAATGCGATCTAATTAAGCTGTCACTCAAAACTCCTGGAATCATCCCAAACCTCCTCAAAACTATTTTCAGAAATGAGCTCCGTTTTCAGCACCATGACTTGAATTGAGAACAGTGAAGTACAGACTCAAGGAATAGTTTAGTGAAACTGAAAATGTGCGGTTTTCCCTTTAGTGCAAACGCAGCCAATCTGCCCACCCATGCTTGGTCTTTGAAGCCGGCATCTTTAGTTTTGCACTTGAGCTACAAGGCTATTCTCCTAGGCTGTCGTCCTTGGTTATGTACAGTACTGTGCAAGTTGAGGATTAACCACTTACTTGATTTCATGTTTCAGTGTCTGGACAAAGCAGAAGATAAAGAGATAAGATGATCCTTTATTGGTCGCACAATAGGAAAATTATCCGTGTTACAGCAGCAAGGGGAGAGCAAGGCGCTCAAGAAAATGAAAAGAAGTAACAAGAAGAGAATTAACAAGCAAGTCATTAATTAAGTGCTTAACAGGGTTTTTACAGTTTGTTACTTGTTACAGTAAAGACAATGTATCGCTGCTGTCGGAACAAAACCTTGTATCTCCAAAATGAGAACTTTATAGGAGAAGGAAAAAACATGCTTTACTTTCAACGTAAGTCATTGTAACCAAACGTTTTGTTCAAGTTATTTTGGGCCGTTTCGTTAAGTCCATTCATCATGAAATGTACACACAATGTAAAGAGTAACGGGCATTTTCTAATTATGTCAAAATCAGAAAATCGACAAAATTGGAGATACAAGGTTTTGTTCCGAAAGCACTGAGATATATATAAAATACTAAAAGTACAAAATAAGATAAAAATATTAGCGCTATTCTTCACATTATAACAATTAAAACAGAAAATCAAATTTTAGTAGAAAATCTTTTTTTTTTTTTTTTTTTATTTCAGCTTTTCCTCTTCATGTGTCAATTTGGAAAGGAGATCCAAAGTCTAATCTATGTAATCTTTATTACAAATTTAGACTGATCAGTCTATAAAAGCCTTGCCCCGTATGCCAGTCGTGCAGTGTTTTTGGGCGAATTGTCTTCTTTTTTGTCCGTTTCCTTTTCTCATTAACAGCTGCTTGACAGCTACACGTTCTTTCAGCCCATAGCGTTGAGTTGACTCACAGTGGAAGAATGGCCAGCAACATGGATGGCCAGTACTTCTGTATCTGATCCACTCTTGCAATCACAACACACACTAACATGCCTTGACCTCGTCAGTGTCACTGCAGTGCTGAGAATGACCCACCACTCAAATAGTACCTGCTCTGTGAGGGTCCATGGGGGTCCTGACCACTGAAGAACAGGGTAACAGAGTATCAGAGAAACAGATGGACTACAGTCTGTAACTGTAGAACCACAGAGTGCAGCTATATAGTAAGTGGAGCTGATAAAGTGGACAGAGAGTGTAGAAACGAGGAGGCGGCTGGTCTGTGTATAAAAATGAGCAGGCGCAAACTTTTCGGCTGGTTGGGGAATTGTGTAAATGTAATTTTTCAGTTAAACGATTCTGCCGATGGTCCTGCTGTCCGTGATGGGATGTAATTATTGTTGTAACGAGTAGCCTGGCTGTTAACTGTGCATGCGTCATGTGTGTGTGGGCAGAGACTGTGAGGGCATTTCACGTGAAGCGCTCTCGCTGCATTTGGACGTGTTGGCTTGTCGCGGGTGGCCATGTAGGATCTAGATGGCATGATATGTAGGGTTGAATTAAACTCTCAAAGAAACCTGCCTGCCGCTATTAGCATTTCCTCCTCTGCCCCCTCCTCGGCCCTATCGGCAATCACTGTAGGTGGAGAGCGTGTGTCAGTGCCGATCACAAACAGCCCCGCTATTTAATCATGCCAGTAATAACATACTGTAATCAGCTGTGAGAAGTGATCCAAACAGCAACACACTGATGATCCTGACCGCAGCTAGAGATGGGCACACACACACACACACACACACACACACACACGAGACAAGAAAAGCTAATTACTCCAATTAGCATCTCCCTCATGTGAGGACACAGTCCCTAAAGAAAACTGTGTGTGTGTGTGTGTGTGTGTGTTTCTGTATGGTCTCTCAGTGCTTACTGTTTGCTCTACTTAATTATCCCCTCATGTAGCCAACACACTAAGCTCGACCCCTGTGCAACGGAAGTCTCTCATTTGAAGTAAATAAGCTGTTGTCATGAAGTGTAGGATTTTAGAAAGCTTTGCTCTTTAAGGCTTTATATAAATCAAACAGTGCCTACTTAGTAGTAGCCACTGTACTTTGTGCAGATTTCCAAACATTTCCATGACAGAAATGTCCTAGATTTGTATAAATACCAGGGAAAGGCGGAGTTCACCACCAACGACAAAATGGTCCTGACTTGACGTTGTTTAAAAGCTACAGTAATGTGCAAAAATCCTGTTTCTTTTATATGATTTCCAGTCAAAACACTCATTAAGCAAATGTCAGATTTTTTTCTACGTCAGGAATTAAGGCAGAAAATGTGTACAGTAGAAAAATCGCATGATACAAATCACCAACCAGATCTAAAATTGTTTTATAATAGTCTCTTTTTAAACCAGCTTCCGTTCTTTTTGAGCGACTTGTTAGTTTTTCAAAGAAATCTGTAGGGATATTTTTCCCCTCCTGCGCTGTGAGTCTTGCGGTTTCTGCTTCTCGTAATCCAACTAATCGCAAACATTCAATGATCAGTCCGTTGTTTTGAGAACGACAGCGGCTTCTTAGTTTGATTAGCAAATTTTCCACTTTCTTCTTTCAGACCCATATTCTTAAGTTGTCCTCTCACGGTGGGCGTATAGACGCCATCAGTAATAAAATATTCATCAATAATGAATAAATATATAATATATATAAATAAAAATATTGTTTATGATGATGCCCTTTTTTTTACCAAGTTTTACATGGAATCAGTTTTTTTTCTGTATGTTTTAATAATTTTGTGAACAATTTTGGAAACTTTTTTTTTTATCACTTAATTTCATTTGACTTTCCTTGACTTTTTAATTTCCCCCTTTCCCCCCGATTTGATAACTAAATGTATTATAATTACCTCAGAAATATCATCTGAAAAATGAATAACTTGTACTTAATTGCCATTTTTGACTGAAAATTAAATAAATAAAAGGTGGTCTCAGTATTTTGCGAAGTATTATACATGTTTAATTGTTAATAAATAAACTGAAAGGGTAAAGCCATTTCATTTAGGTTTTGTTGAGGCTTAGAAAATAGTTGCATATAGGTAATTATATCTGTATATTTCAGCATTGTACAACAAACTTATAAGTAAGTATATTGTCGGAAGAAAACCTAGTATCTCCAAAATGATTCACAGTTCACAGGAGAAGGAAAAACACACACACACACGCACATACATATATATATATATATATATATATATATATATATATATATATATATATATATATATATTGAGTATATATATATATACACATAACTTTACAGGAGAAAGAGAAATACTGTACTTTTAACGTAAGTCAATGGAACCAGACGTCTTTCCAAGTGATTTTGGGTCGTTTCTTTTGATCCATTCATCATGAAGTTTACATACAATGTAAAGAACAACAGGCATTTTCAAATCATGTCAAAAGCTGAAAAACAACAACAGTGGAGATGCAGGGTTTTCTTCCGACAGCAGTGAAATGTAGCAGTGAGTATACTTGTTGTGGTAACGTGTGAGGAAGTGTGTGCTCGTTGCTTAGCCACACAAGTGTGGCACCCAACCTCCATGACACTTGTCTTTGCTCTTTGTGCCCACAGCCATGCTTGACCACATCCATTTACATGGACAAATTAAAAAAAGTAGTAAGCAATAAACGGGCCTTAGTTTACTCTCCTGGAAGTGATTCTATTGAGAACTCGCATGTCATGCTACAATGTGAACACTGAAAATATTGTTTTTGATCATCTTAACTAATATTCTGCTTTGTGTTATTGTATTTGGTGTGTTTATTTGAGTGGAATCAAATCAGTTAAATTGTTTTCCACATTTTTTTGTAATAATGTGGTGACAGAACATTGTGAGAGTATTCAGTTTCCGTTCTTGAGGTCTGGTGCAGAGTTTTCTGATTTTCCTGCTCAAACGCCGAATAAACCTAGCAACTAACTGCAGAATAAAGCACTAAACTGTGCTGAACTGCGGCCTTTTCACACTGATTTTAGTGCGTAATAAGTGTAATAAGCGTCGTGATCCTTATTGTGTACTCGTCTATATTCTGTTAAAAGCACTGTTCAGATTAAACACTGATTTTATCTCGTTAGTACCGCTTTTCTCAATTACTTAAACTTCAGGTTTCTCTTCTTCACTTTCACAGCGATTTTCAGATCATTTGTAGCAGTTACTGAGTAACTCATAGTAGTTACTAGGCTTAATACCAGTTATAAGCAGTTAGATTAGTCAGAACTCAATAATAAGCCTGTGTGCTAAGAGGTTAGACCACAGTTCTGTAGTGAGGAAAGAGGCGAGCGTTTCCGTTTTCCTGTCGTCGTGTTTTGCTCCGCGGTCTGAGTTTGCTGGTGCGTCTCTGGCTCTGTCCTTGGCAACGCCGCTCCTCAGGGAAGGCATGCGTTTCTGTGGGCACTGAAGTGCTCTGTATTTCCTCTGGCGGCAGAATCGGGGTGGGTCTGGGATACCCTGCAGAGCCTCTTCCTTTTCCCCTCCCCTGCCCTCCTTTACCCCCTCTCCTCCCTAGCTCCCACCATGCTTTGTGCAGAGGCTGTGGCCCGTGGCCCCCCGCCCGGCCCTCTCACTCACCTCGTACTGACCAGCGGCGGCACCCCGGAACATTCCGTGCTGCTAGAACGACCCACCCCCCCAACCCCCCGCCCCGCCGCCTCAGAGCATGCACACTTAATACAATTCCTCAAGTGTTCCCACAGCTGCTGCCGCTGCCATGCTTTATCTCCTTTCTCTTCACTGTTACAGAACAGCCTTTTCCCCTTTGGAAGTTTAAGCAGATTGATTCAGAAGTGCCTTTCCAACTAGTTTTTTTAAGATGTCTCAAAACAGACACTGTGTGAGATCAACAAATGGGTAGAACTCAATTTGTCTGGCACACTGAGATGGTGCAGTCGTATATATGCCCCCGAACGCCCCTGACAAAATTACCAAAATTACACACTTTGTTGATTTTCTAAGTAAGAATACGTCGTCTGCAGAGAACACGTGAAAATGTGCAAGTTCATAGTAAATTGTAGTGCACTATTCATTTATTTGTTGAGTTTACCATATAATTAATATACATACATATATTGCTGTTGTCGGAAGAAAACCTTTTAGCTCCAAAACGGTAACTTTACAGGAGAAGGACAAAACCTTCTTTACTTTTAATGTAGTCATTTTTCCAAGTCATTTTGGGTCGTTTCTTTTGGTCCATTCACCATGAAATTTACATACAATGTAAAGAACAACAGGCATTTTCATGTGAGTACACACACACACACATACATATGTAGACTTTGTAGAATGTCAAATTTGAAAATGCCTGTTGCCCTTTATAATGTATTTAAATTTCATGATGAGTGGACTAAAAGAAACGTCCCAAAATTACTTGGAACAACTTCTGGTTCCATTGACTCACATTAAAAGTAAAGCAGGTTTTTTCTTAAAGACTGTAAAGTTATGTATGTATGTGTGTGTGTATATATATATATGTGTGTGTGTGTGTGTGTGTGTGTGTGTGTGTGTGTGTGTACTCACACATATGTATAAGGTTCTCTGTAGAGGACTTATTAACTTAGAAAACCAGGAAAACATGTAATTCGAGCAGAGATGCTTATGACGCCTAAAGTTTTGCATATGCCTGTGTTTATGAATGAGAGCCGTGCAGTTAAGCAACACGCAAGGACGGGAAATCTTTGTGCCATGGGAGCCGTTTGGGGCCATCAGCATGGGGGCTGTTTTCTGATTAAGAAGGATGTCACCATGTTATTGATCCCTTGGGCTATTGGCTTGGCCTATTTCTATCCATCTGCCTCTCAGATAAAATGTTATCTCTTTCACACTCTGACCCGTGACACCCGTGCACAGCTAATTTATCAGCACTGTGGATGGGCTGTTTGTAGTAAAGCCTGACCGATACATCGCTTGGCTGATAAAATTGAAGGGAACTTCTCACATCGAAGCATTTTACTATTTTTTGCTGGGATCTTCATGTTGGCACTTACCAGATATATACCTTTTACAGTGATGCACAGCAAGCTGATAACAACAAAACAGCATCGTGGCTAAAATAACAAAACCATGTTTAAAGCATCTAATACTGTTAGCATGAGGAAATGTTATTTACTCTTCTTATGTGAAGACAACCCATAAATAATAAGCCGCAAGCGATGAAACCACTTATAATCCTTGGTGACTTTGCCCCCAGTGCTACAATATTTATATAATGTAAGATTCTATGAGTTTGAGTATTATATGCTGTTTAAGAAATTTGGCACTTGAGAACTGACGATAATATTTACAGTCAACTATTTATATGTCAGTGTGTATTAAACCCTTATTTAACTAGGCCTGTTGGAGTCATTAGTTGCCAACTGTATAGTTTTATTGGCTGATAAGTCATCAGAATTTTTATCTCAGATTCTGTTTGTAAAATAAAAGATTATTTTTGATGTTATTTTTCTTTAACATTTGTTTATTTGACCAACAGAGTGTTTAGCTTGCTGCATACTGTGAGCCGTCTATTATTTTTAGAGTATATACGTCAGAAAACTTTTAAAAATGCTTAAACACAGATGTTTTCTATATTTGTTTGTAATAACAGACATTGAAGGCAATTACGGTACCATGTGTAAATAAAACCCAATGTTGTGGTGTAAAACAAGCAAATATTTCAGGTATTTAAACCACCTGTAGGACAGAAAATGATCCTGTATGTGCTTTTAATAACAGTTTGGGGAAAGAACTTGCATCATTATTTAGTCTAAACATGTTATGGGCTTAATAATGAGAACTTAACGAAACCTTTGCAGATGTTTCATTTCATTAAATGAAAAGTAACGACAGGAAAATTCACAAAAGAGGGAAATGTGACCCGACAAGTAAGGCTGAAGCTGCGGTCGGAGTGAGTGCCCCTGGACAGTGTTGCTTTCTTTTTGCAGCTGCCCTGTTTGCAGAGGAAGTTGGAGCTGGAGGGGGTTTCTCTTGCCCTCTGTTCTCTGGTTTCCTGGGCTGGGACCCCCTGAGGGGCAGCTGTGGTTCAGGGGACAGCTCAATATCCTCCGCCCTGCTGCCATGCGCTCCTCCGGGGCTCAGCCAATTCCCCAAAACCCTCAGACAGGAGCTGGGCCTGAACTAATCCTAGCCAGGCCTGAATGGAGCTGTTTACACTGCAAGGATTAACACTGATTAGTGCTATCATAGCACAGGATTAGCAGGAAGAGCTGGAAACGGCCAACTGATAGCCCCCTGTCGGGCCGGGCAGGATGGACTTGGTTGACAATTCTCTCTGACAAAACAAACATACCCAGCTCCTCAAATTGATTGTTTCCTGTGCTTCCTGCTTTTTCTTTCTTTCTCACTTTGTTCGTCGTATTTTCTCTCTGTATGCTGTGAATCGCCGTTTCAGGCACGCGTAGTCTGGGAATTGTTTTCCGAGCTGTGTGTGCAGGTCTCGGACCAGGGGTGTCGAACTCAACCACTCAAAGGGCCATATTAAAAAATCTCAACAAATCCGAGGGTCAGAGGGTTTTATATTTTAATACGGCAAAACATCAACAGCCAATTACAGCCACATGCGATTACTTGATATAATAGCTACTTTAGCTAGATAACTGTTAAATCTCGTTAAATGTCCTCAGCAGGTACGTTTTTTTAAACCTACCTGTGTGCCTGATCTGAACTTCTGATATCTTTTCTTTGCTGCACGTGAAGCAGCTGAAGAAGAGTCCGTGTGTTTGGTGATGTAGTGTGAGGCAGAACAACGTGCGGACTTAAACACATTCTGGGTGAGGAGCTCAGCTGTCACCCACTGGAGCTCATGTGATGCTGGCGAAGACGAAACTGAAAACTCGGGAGCAACAGGCAGAGCGACAGGCATTCGCCAGCCGTCATGACAGTTTACCTCTGGACGAGCCGCGTGAAGCTCTGTGCTTTTGCGCATGTGGGTCAGTTTAGGAGCTGATATGTTCAGGCTGATGTCGAATAAAGACCACATTTAAAAGATAATGTGAACAGCCAAACAATTAAAGTGGATTTGGTGAGAAAATCGGATTTGGGCCACTTTTACCTGCTGTGTGAACGTAGCCTGACAACTGAATTTGAACATGTAGACAAGTTTCTGCGGATTTCTTTGAAGAACTGAAAAGTCTTCTGAAAGGAATGGAAGCTGCAGTGAAGTCAAAGAAATACTGAAAACATAGTATAATAATTATATAATGATTATAAATTATATTTAGTAATTATGTAATCTTCTGTTAACTGTTTTCTGTTTCTTTCCTGATGCTGAAAAATCCTCTCTTTTAATTGTCTGAGCTCCTCTAGTGTGGAAGTTACACGTTCGTACGTTTCTTGTGTTTTTTACAATATTGAGTCATTCCAGGATAATCAGCTTCAGTTAAATTTGTGGTGTAATTTCAGATTTGAATCGTTTCCTAAAGAATGGCGATCAAACCTCTGTAAGGTCACAGATTCACACCTTCTTTGTGTTTATATTCAGGGAGGAGCGTGAGCGTTGGATCCGGGCGAAGTACGAGCAGAAGCTGTTTGTGGCGTCTCTGCTGTGCACAGAGCTGCCCCTGGGGCAGCAGCTGCTGCGGTCCACGGCCGAGGAGGACCTGCGTGCCGTCGTGCTACTGCTGGCCCACGGCTCACGGGAAGAGGTGAACGAGACGTGTGGAGAGGGAGACGGCCGCACCGCCTTGCACCTAGCCTGCCGCAAGGGCAACGTGGTCCTCACGCAGCTCCTCATTTGGGTATGGGACTTTTTGGTCTGGGTCAGCGAACAGAACAGTATCAATCACAGCTTATAGATGAGCGTGAAAAATGAGCATTTAGTTAAAATAAAGCTTGTTATATGCTGCAGGCCAGATAAATGGATGTAAGAAAAAATAAATAAACATGAATATTAGATTTTTTAGATAAAGAAATGCTGTGCATTTATTAACTACACAGCAAAAATGTACACATTTTTTATTTGGGGAAAAAAGCCTCTGTTCAAATTAAATGTTAAAGATCATAATTGAATTTCTTTAGTTATCCGATTATTCAAATGGTCATGTAAACAGTTTAATCCTCTTAGATCAGAGCAAGGTCTAGAAATACGATTGAGAGAGCTGGATTTTAGCTCAGTCATCAGATTTCTCAGCGGACATAATCTCTTACTGAGATTTCTCAGTCAGCGCGTGTGCAAAATCAGATCGCGGAATTGGCGATAAGCAAGCAGAGTCTCACAGTTCATGTGAGATGACAGTTCTGGAGTACCGCTGAAAACAACTACATGTTCTGATCAAGTGCATGTAAACACACTCACTGTTGTGCAAGCGCTCACACTTACACAAGTGTCTGCAGTTGCACAGAATCATAGATTGCGTCAAGCAAAGCTCACTTTTTTCCTTATTCTTGCATACATCTTTATGAACGTTAGAATTAGCTGCATAGCTACAAATAGACCTACATTACTCACCACTGACCTCTAAACATGTTTGAGCACCAAGTTAGAAAAAAGAAGTACCTTGATGACCGAACGGATGCGTTTACCGTTCATTTCTTTTCTCTACTGTGTAATAATTGCAGTCATTGCAAATAATTGTGATTAGGCAATTATGTAATAGTCGTGACAGGCCGTCTTAAAGTAAACACTAGTAACATTTAATCGCTGCCCTAAGAAAACGATTTTCTCGATTTTTATTTTTCTACATCATTCAAAACACCGTTTGTCCTTTACGTTCTATGAAAATTTCATGATTAATAAACCAATAGAAATGCTCTAAAATCTCATGGAATGAAATATATTCACATGAATGTTCATTGAAAGTTGAGAGCGTTTCTGCCCTTCCCTGTAAAGTTCCTTGTAAAGTTCTGCCCTTCCCCTGAAAAGTACTTTGGAGATGCTCGTTTTCCTTTGGACAGCGACAGTGTGTTTTACCGCATTGTCAACTCTCTCTCACTCTTGCTCTCTCTCTCTCCCTCCAGTACGGAGTAGACATCATGGCGCGGGACGCCCATGGAAACACAGCACTGGCGTACGCGCGGCAGGCTAACAGCCAGGAGTGTGTGGACATCCTGCTCCAGTACGGCTGTCCGGACGAGCGCTACCCGCTCATTGCCACACCCAACCTGTCCCGCAGGAACAACAACCGCAACAACAGCTGCAGCAGCACGGGCAGTTCAGCCCTTATCTGACACACATAACCACCCACCACACACACACACACGACCTCACGCACCTTCCGTATGACTCAAACACACACAACACACACACTCAGCATTCTCTCAGCTTCAACACACACATCCACATGTACAGCCCTACCACTAGATTCAAATCATGAGAGAAGCATATACTACACTGACGGGAATGACTGCGATAACCGTGATGATGATTATGAAGAAGCGCTAACGGAACCACTGCATTTGCACTCACGATGCCTCGCGCTGCCACTAGCTTGTTGTGAGGGAGCTTTTAACGCTCGTCTCACCCACTTACTTTTCCAACGGCAAACGCTCGTCACACAGCTCCTCCCTTGGCAGGTGACATATATTGGGAGAATGCCCTGCCCATTCAGTCTTCTGGCTGCATAGTAGCATCAAGATGCATGAAAAATGCGTCTGAGCCTGCTGCTGCTGTCTGTCAATTAATGCTGCAAGATGCATGATGGGAGATTATTATGGTGAGGCGTAACCGGTAGCTGAATACGAGGCCATTTAGACTCCTCAAAGCAACTGACTGCCGTTTCCTGAGCAACTAAAAGGGACAAGGATGTGACGCGGGATTGGTCACTTGATCCCAAAGGTCCCAGAGAACTTTAGAGGTCTTTACTGACCGATTTTGGATTACTCCATGTCCTCTCTGCCTCACCCTATTCGCTTTTTTCTTTGAATTTGCAGTGCATTTATTAAAAAAAAAAGAAAAAAAAAAAAGACGCCGCCACCACCATCAGTCGTGTAAATTCCAACTCTTTTGTATGGATTTCTTTCTTTCTTTCTTTCTTTCTTTTTTTTTTTAAAGAAATGTGAAAATATATATTGTAAGGTCTAGAAAGTCTAGGTCCCATCACACGTTTCCTAGAAGTGTGATGAAATGAAGATGCTTCTTTTAACCTTTTTTTTTTATTCTGTTCTATCCTTGTGACTGATGTATGTGGAGTTTTATTGGACCAGAGGAAGGTTTGACTGAGAGCCGAGATAGAAACGTGAGAAGCAGGTATTCAAACTAAACCGTGTTCATGGGCGGCACTAGCTGTGTGCTTCTAACCTTCATTATTCCAGTCTTCTGTCTGTTTCTCAGAACTTAAAGGGAATTTCCTGCTGTCCTTTGATCCTCGGCTGCTAGCCTATGTCATGCTTTTTCCGATGCAAACTATCAGGTCGTGTATTCAGCCCATGACAGCAAGACGACTCGGGCTTCTGACCATCTCCTCCGAAGCGCTAGCCACAATCGACCGCGAGTGTCCGTGTATATGTGGGAGCAAAAGTACGAGAGCGTAAGGAGTCGTTTAGCTTTCGTATTCACATTAGCCATATTGATAATTGCCGATCAATACAAATGAAACGGCGCGCAGGCTGGCGCAGGAATGCGACCTCACAGGGCCGTCGATATCACCCACACACCGATGCCCGCGTCTGCATTTCTCTGCATGCTTTATGACAGAAACATCAGCGAGAGGAAGAGGCTGCCTCATCTGTTTGTGCTTACTCAATATCAGGTGCTCAGGAGAAGCAGGAGAAACTCTCTACTATGTACTTGTACTATGTACTTATTTATGCCGGAGAGACTCTTGCCAGTTGACGAAGCTCTTGTGTGTGTATGCGGTCATTTGTCACCGTTGCTAGAGACATCCCATTCATTTCCCACACGTTTTCTGCCGAGGCCTTTGAGTCCAGAGCCCTATTGGGCTCTGCAAAGAGATGGGCTTTTTCGGCTACTTTGTCTAATCCCCTCCTGTCTTTCTCGCTCTATTACGCTCTGAGTTTTAAAGATGGTGGTGGAAATGAAGAGAAAATGTTCTTCCTGGGTGGGGAAAAAAAAAAAAAAAAAGCTTTTATCTTTTAACCCGAGTTCTGTGGTGCCAGGTTGATGCTGTGTCATATGAAAGTCTATATGTTTCGGTCTATTTGACACTTTTGAAATGGCCAAAAATGGTTATTTGGAGCGATGCCGTAGAAGAACCGCCTTCATTTTACCAAAAGAGCGTTTAGTAGTTTCAGTTGTATTTTTATCTTAAAATAAACCTTTTAAAATAAAAGGTTTTTAGGGCAGTTTTTGTTCAGATGTTCCTCGGGAACGCTCAGACGCTCCACGTTTCGCTCCAACCCTCAACACATTGGGATTGGGCGAAAATGTGAACGGTCTTGGGGGACCAGCTTGAGATCCTCTGCTTGAGGGAAACCAAATGTGATTCTTTCGCGGCAGCATTCACCAATCCTCCTCTTTCAGATCCGTGCTGCTGCATTCCCCTCCAAACCTGATCTGGCTTGTTAAGGATTTCTGAAGAGGTTAATTAGCTCGAGCAGGCGTGGCAGGTTGTGTTTGCGGTTAGACTCCACTGGAAGACAGACCTCCAGGATCTGGACTGATGACCACTTTTCTAGGGCATCGCTCCAAATATCCTGTTTGGCATCTTGTTTTTAAGAGTGTCATTACAGTGTCTTTTTCTCTGTCTCTCTCTCTCTCTCTCTCTCTATTTTTTCTCTTTTTACTCAGTGTCCTCCCCATTCTGTTTGCCTTTATTCTTAACAACATTGTGTCTCCCATCGTGTGTTTGTGATGTGCAGAAACAGCCCTGACTGACCTGTATTTAAGCAATACAAAGCCGGACGAAAGCCAGGCGACTTTTCCGTAGTAATAATTTCCTCGCGGCGCTGTTTGCAAACCGCCCACACCAGTATTGGCTGCTGTGTGGCACCAAGAGATGTAAGACTCTGTTTCAGGTCATATGTCATTACGGGAAAAAAAAAAAGTCTGTAGATACACGACGGCACTTGGTATAGGGTTTGCCGTTGAGCAGGTAGGGAGAATGAGAAATGTAGCTCAAGTCTTTAGTCTTGTTGGGACAAGGCCTTGTCTCAGAAAGCTCTTTGTACCCTCTGAAGGGCACTAATGAGTGGGACTTGTGTTGAAGAGAGTGTACAGTTATGTGAGATCCGACTCTGGGAGGAAAGAAGAAAGCGATACGTCTTTTATCTCAGCAGAGATGTGAAGTGTTTGCCTTGTATATAAATGTAGCAGACCTGCTAGAGGTCGCACCACAGTACCCAGTTATTTATGACGAAATGCACTACAGCCTACACTTACACATCGATTCTAGTGAACACCCCACACTATTGCGTCCACCTCGAGTCCTCTCTGTGAAGACCTTTTCGTTTCTGACCTTTTTTTTGCATGAACGGATGTAAATGTTGTTTCTTCATCGTGTAAATGTTCAGTCATGACCGTATGGACTGACAGGTGACACTAGTGAACAAAAGTTTGCCGTTGTAGGATTCGTTTAGTTGATTTTTGACATCGACTTCCCAACTTCATCATTTTTTCCTTTTCTGTTTGTTGCTCTTTTATTGTTGATATTTGCTTCAAGTTTAAACAGTGGTCCATTTTTTTCGTACTCATCTGTTGTTGAACTGGGAAAGAATGAAGGAGCCGCGGCGCCACCTCTACAACTGAAACCATGACAGCAACCAAAGGATGTTGCCCCCACTTGTGAGCAGAACAAGGAGGTGATTAATGGGGGTTCAAGTTGCTTTACCTGCATCCTCCCTTTTAGACCAGTCGTCGCTTACCATTTAGCTGTCACTTTGTGTACATAGCTGTAAAATGTGAGAAACACATATTAATCGCATTTTGTTTTTGTTTACTTTGTTTTTATCGTGTTTTTGTTACCTCATTTTTGTCGACAGTATCCATGACACACCCGAACCAGAGAGGCCTGAGCAATTATTTATGAACGAATATGCTAATCTGAAAAGGGGAGGGGCTCTCACACTACTTAATTTTTTTGGGTTTGTTTTTTCTTTTTGTATTTGTTCTTTTACAGTCCATTTTGCATCACGATTATCATCAACATTATGATTATGATTATCGTTGTTGTATATCTAATTATTATTATATTGAGTTTGTGTCAGCTGTACAGTTCTGTGTTGAAAAATTATACCTGATGCAGAGTCTTATACTGTAATGTGTCTCCTTTCAATAAAGAAAATAATACTTCTTAATATAACATCCTGTCCTGGTTGTTCTGTTAACAAAACCGACTATTAAACCTGCTGGGTGTCTTTTTCCAAAGATTCAAAAGATGAATTGATTTTCAAAGCATTGAAATGCTGTTTGTTACATGCTAAAAGTGTTATATAGCAAAGTACTCCAGCCTCCAGCTCACGCTACAGTACACACCAATCAGGCGTAACATCCTGACCACCTCCTTGTTTCTGCGCTCACTGTCCACTTTATCAGCTCCACTTACTGTATAGCTGCACTCTGTAGTTCTACAGTTACAGACTGTAGTCCATCTGTTTCTCTGATACTCTGTTACCCTGTTCTTCAGTGGTCAGGACCACCATGGACCCTCACAGAGCAGGTGCTGTTTGGGTGGTGGGTCATTCTCAGCACTGCAGTAACACTGACGTGGTGGTGGTGGTGGTGTGTTAGTGTGTGTTGCGCTGGTCTGAGTGGATCAGACACAGCAGTGCTGCTGGAGTTTTAAACCTGGACATGTGTAGACTTGTTTTCCAGTAAGGAAAGCATCTGGAAAACATAAATTGGATCCAGTGTAATGGAAATGTTACTGAAGTTTGGGAACGTGTTATGTTGGAGATTTAGTCTCTAAGATTGGATAATTGTGTTCTTTCTTGCATATTTTAGCAAAGTTCAAGTCGAGTCAAAGTTTATTTAAATAGCGCTTTTTACAACGGGTGTTGTCACAAAGCAGCTTCACAGAAAAATCCCTATCTGAGCCCCCGTGAGCGTCGCCAGTGGCGACAGTGGCAAGGAAATACTCCATAAGAGCAAGAGGAAGAAACCTTGAGAAGGAACCAAGACTCAAAAAGGGAACCCATCCTGCTCTGGTCGACACCGGATAGTTCTGGAAAATTAACTCTTAAATCGGAATCCTGTAACGTTTGCAGGTATTTTTGATTTAGTTGAGATGTGAAATGTCCAAAGAAGGTTCCCAAACTTTGGAGAAGCCATGTATGTAGAGCTCGTCTGGGCAGACCTGACATTGCTCATCACAAAAGCAGAAGAAGTAGTTCCTCAATTCCACGTCAGTCTGCAGCTCGTCATGAGAAGGTGTTGACTCTGCTGTAGATGAAGGCGTTTGGATCTGTGGCCCTGTGGACTCTGTGGAAGCTCTAATGGGATAATGTTCCTCTAATCCTCTCCTCATCCTCCCTCTCAGGAAAAACCACAGCAGCCGCACAAAAGCGGGCAGGGAGGGGACAAAGGGACGGGACAAAAAGCCCCCTGACCGGGGGAACAAAAGAGGCCTGGGCAGCCTGGGGAAGCAGAATGTAATTAAAGAGATTAGACAAGGCTGGCAGAGAAAAGGAGCGCTGTATAGAGAGAGGATGGAGAGGAAGCAGAGATATTGTGGCTATGGGTGTGTGCGTCGGTGTGTGAGAGGAAGAGGAGGTGATGGAGACTTTGAGAAATGGAGCAAGCGGTGTTTCTGTTAATCACTTCACGTGGGGCAAGTTCAGGGACAGTGGGTATCCTGGAATCTCTAAACAGCTGTTTAAGATTCATCACCCCTCGTAAAGCTGCTCCTTTTTTATGGCGAGGACAAAACCAAAGCCTTTAAGGCAAAAAAATGAAGTTTGCACAGTTCTGACCACCCGAAACACAGTTGATTAGCCAAGATGCGTGTAGTGTCAGGTTTGCTTTCTCAGTCTTTGCGTAGGAGCTGCATGTCTGCCTTGCATTGTGGTGCAAACTGCATGTCAAACCATCTCATGTTGTTGGTCTTGAATAGACTGTGTGCTTTCAGTACAGAAACTGTTTTTAGCTGTGGGATGCACCTTTGTCCAGTATGGAGATGCAGTGATGGTCTCTAGATCAGGGGTGTTGAACTCAACCACATACATTAATATATCATAACAAATCAGTGGACCAGCTTTGCTTTTATTTTCACTTAACATTTTGCCATGTGCAGAGCCCTGCTGGTTAATTATCTCATTCCCACATGTTAATTTGGCATGGCCAGGCATTAATGTTATTTATATGGGATGTCCTTGGTTCTTCAAAACCACAATGGCAAAAAAACAGGCACTGAATACCTGAACATTCAGAAATAATGAAAAATAAAAACACTGTTTTACATTAAACAATAGGCGACATTAACTGCAGATCACTGATGAACCTCTTGAACTGTCCCTGACGTTTTTAAACTGGCTATTTGCTTGAACTGGACACCAGGCAACTTTACTTTTGGTGCTGTCCCTTACATCCGTTGCTGGGGAGGCGGTGGGAGTGCAGATTACATTGCAGTGTATGCTGGGAACTGATGTGCATCTCACAGTAAAATGGGCTAATTTTAATAGAATATTAATTAGAATGTTTTGCAGGCTGAATTGGATGGAGCCACGGGGCTGATTTGGTCCATGTGTTTGAAATATGGGCTCTGGAGTGAGATTTTCTACTTTACAGACCAGGAAAACTTCTGATGATGCATCCTGAAGGTGGGAGTAGCTTTTAAGAAAACGACAGACACTTGACAGCTGGCTGCTTGAAATGTTTTTTTCTGCAAGCTGGCTAAAGCAGAAGGAAGCCAGAGAGGCAATATCACTGCTAGAAAGCGGAATATGATTATCAATTAGCCTCTACATTAGTGGCTATACTAACAGTCTAGGGCCCTTTCCCATTTCTTCTTTTTACCCCTACCCCTTGCTTTCGAGTGTCACTCCTTGGAACAGAATTAAAGGGTGGTGGTTGAGATCTTCCCTCTGAAATGAGACCCTCAAATAAAAAGAGCATCACTTCATTATCAGCTACTAGTGCTGCTCTGTAGGCGACCCTGCCCGTCTGCAGGGACAGCAGAGGAGGGGAAAGTTCAGCTCCTCACTGCTGGGCTTTAGTTACATTTAGGGATCAGACGCCTTCAAAGAGGGGGGCAGTTATTTATTATCACCCCCCCTAATTCTTCAGTGATATGAAGCTGAAGTCAGATATTCTCCAGATTCTTGCTTGAATTTTCCCGTTCCACCTTAAATGGTGCAGCAGTTACATTCTAGCGCTTCAGGCGTCAGAACAGCTATACTATTTAAGGTGGAATGGAAAAGTTAGCTAGCCAGCTACCGAGACATTAACATACAATTAGTGACTTTTTATGTTTGTTATGAAGAAAAAGACCAAAATCCATTGAAACCACATTAAACTAAGATAAAACAGTGGGTATTTTAATTTTTTAACAGAAAATTCTCATATTTGTGGGTTTCTTTGGTCTCTTGTTCAGCCGACTTGCCGGTTTTTCTCATATCTCTCTGTTTGGAGTCTCTGAAAAACCTCCGACTGGAGGGTCATATAGCCCCAACACTTCACCTCACCCCTCTATCTCAACAAGAATTGGGACACCCTACACCTAGACATGAACGCGCAAAACAGAGGGCTAAGGGCTCAGAGGTGGGGCGAGGGGTGAAATGGGACTGGGCCAGAATGTCTATAATTTCCACTGGCTTTATAACACATTTGCATGATGCATCTTGGGTATTGTAGTAAAAGCAAACCGATGAGGCTGCGCTACATAATATTACTGTATATTAATATAACACAAGAATTAACTTCACAAGCCAATTTCATGTCCATATAGTTTGAGCCAGCTGCTATGACTTAGACATGCTGTGTGCATCATGATAATTGAGGATAACCCAGTAGTTGCCAGGTATCTTAGCCTCGAAGTTCCAGTTCAGCACTAAAGAAGCAAAATATATTCAGACATAAATGATTATTTTTGGCCAAAGAATCCTTTTAACAAGCCATTAGTCTCGTCGACAGGCCCAAAGTTTTATTACACACTTCTATAACCTAAGAATAGCTCCATTAGTTTGCATGGGAGCCCCTGTAGTTACTGAATAATAAGCCTCAGTGTAAAATAACCCTGGAACGTTAAGGGGTCAATATGAATCCAGCTCAGGCTGTTAACCGGAAGCTACTGGTCTGCTCATGTTGTGATGAAAAGACTGCCAGCCAAAAGCATCTTGTCCAACTCCAGTCTGATCAGCTCCCATCATAAATCAGCGCCGCTTCACAATGATGGGGTCCAGCGAGGCGAAGCGCTGGTTCAGTGCATTAACAGAGCTGTGTGTTCATCTATCAGTGTGTGTGAGCGTCTCACGTTCACACACACACATTCACACACTAATGGCATTAGGAATGCTAGAGAGGCGCTGAAATGAGGCGTGAGCAGAGCCATCATGGTGTGATGATAATCTCAGTGTTCAGAGGGAAGATGAGCTGCCCAAGGATCCTCAGTCACAGGCTGGCTAATGCAGACAGACAGTGTAACACGGTATCTATAGAAACCGCTTGAATGACACGAGAAAAGAGAACGTGATTGGTTAAGAATTTTAAAATATGAAAATATTATATATATTATATAACATTAGCTATAGTTGAATGACTGGATGAAGATTGACTTAAACCATATTAATTGATCAGTTATCAGTTATCCATGTGCTGCAAATGATCAGTATTTCCACCTCATTGCTGCATAAGTAACCTTTAGTGCAACATCTGTAAAACAGCAGCGCGCTTCATGAGACCGACGCTGGTTCAGAAGTTGATGGGCAACTGTGCTGTAATGTTTGTGTTCCTGCTCAAGTTTTGTTGAAATAAGTGAACACATCCTCTACAGAGAACACATTACTGCATATTCTAATGCACAGTGACTGTTTATTTGATGAATTTAGCGTATTATAGGAAGAAAAAATTAAAATGTGGTCTACGCAAAAGCCATTTTTTTACACAATATGTTAAAACAAATAAATTGAAAATGTGCCGTAAAATATGCGTGCTTCCTGTAGGGAATGTAGAAAATAAGCATGTAATTAGACCAGGAGCCAGTCTTTTGCATATGACTCTCTCTCTCTCTCTCTCTCTCTCTCTCTGTCTCTCTCTCTCTCTCTCTCTCTCTCTCTCTCTCTCTCTCTCTCTCTCTCTCTCTCTCTCTCTCTCTCTCTCTCTCTCTCTCTCTCTGTCTCTCTCTCTCTCTCTCTCTGTCTCTCTCTCTCTCTCTCTCTATATATATATATATATATATATATATATATATATATATATCTATATCTCTTTCTCTTTCTCTCTCTCTCTCTCTCTATATATATATATATATATATATATATATATCTCTATATCTCTTTCTCTTTCTCTCTCTCTCTCTCTCTCTCTCTCTCTCTCTCTATCTATCTATCTATCTATCTATCTATCTATCTATCTATCTATCTATCTATCACTGTTGTCAGAAGAAAACCTTGTATCTCCAAAATAGTGACTTTACAGGAGAAGGAAAAAACCTACTTTTTAATGTAAGTCAATGGAACCAGAGGTCTTTCCAAGTCATTTTGGGCCGTTTCTTTTCATTAGTTTCATCCATTCATCATGAACTTTACACACAATGTAAAAGACAACAGGAATTTTCAAATTATGTCAAAAACTGAAAAACGATAAAAATGGAGATACAAGGTTTTCTTCCGACAGCAGCGATATACCAAATATATAACTAATATATATATATATATATATATATAGTGAATGAAGATTTATCCATAAAGCTACATACCTGGCAACTTTCCTAGACCCAGATTAAGCCTAGACTAAAAAGAATGTTCACCAGTGAATCACCAATTTAGGCCTGGCATTAATCCATATCCTAAAACACTATTAAAGTTGTCGTTGTTTATCACTGCTGTCGGAAGAAAATCATTTTATTGTGTGTTTCAGTTTTTGACATAATTTCAAAAGCTTGTTGTTCTTTACATTGTGTGTAAATTTCATGATGAATGGACTGAAAGAAACGACTCAAAATGACGTCTGGTTCCATTGACTTACATTAAAAGTAAAGTAGGTTTTTTCCTTCTCCTGTAAAATTACCGTTTTGAAGATATGAGGTTTTCTTCAGACAACAGTGACATACAAATGAGCAAACAGTTCCACGTAGTTGTTTGTTGAGATGTTGTAAATGATGTAAATAAAGTCGTTCAGAGTGGTTTGATGTTAAAAAATATTAAAAAAAAAAAAAATCATTGCACCGATAAAGCTCATCTGCTTTCTTTACAGTGGTGCTAATGGGAAGAGGCTGTGGTGTCTACGGCCGCTGATATAGAGTCTATATTCATTATCCAAAAGCACCAGTGAACCCACACATCTTCTGTGTTTTATATGGAATGCTGAATATAAGAAAACAATAATAATAATCATTATTATTATTATTATTATTATTATTATTATTATTGCTTTCTTTGGGTGCTACTTTGCCTATTTGTATTTGAAAAGAGTGTTTTAGGCCAAAGCTTTAATTTCAATCTCAAACTCTCATAAAACAGCGTCTCAGGCATCAGGCAGTGAATTCATGACCATTTCATGTAGGAACTTTCTGTGAGGAGCTTTTAGAGGGACGTCTGGTTCCCATCACCACCACTGTGAACAGTTCTGATTCAGTAAGTTTGTCAAGAGTGGACTGTTTCCTAATTATCTTAATGATTTGATGAAGCTCACATTATTAAAATTGATATTCTCATTAGAAATGTGCTTTCAGTTCACCTAATGTGGACAATAGGAATTGCACTGTTTATAAATATTAGTAAAATATCAAAATAAATGTGCTCATAATTGCTCCTGTGGATGTACTGAATACAGCAGATTTCCCTGTGGAGAGTCGCTGATCGGTGATCATGTCCTAATCTTTATCTGATCTTTACTCGCTCTGTTTATTGTGGTAATAAAATGCCCAACAAATGGGATTTTCCTTTTGCACTGTGTTCAGCTTGTTTAATACACATTTACTTACAGTCACTTACAGAGGTGTGTGTGTGGGTGTGTGTGTGTGTGTGTGTGTGTGTGTTTTGGGGGGATCAGACGGTTTATGGCTCCTCCAGCAGTGTCTATTAGGGGGCACAAGTCTTAGGGCTTGTTCTCCATCAGAATTAATCATTGGGGGTTAATTTGAAGCTTAGACAAGTTGCTGTTAATTTAGTGCGGGAGGGACATGCTGTGGTGAAAAGCTGAGGCCCCGGTCGGCCCCCTGGGGCCCATTTATCTGTCAGCTACGACGGCCGGCCTTGATTACAATTTGCAAAAAAATTCATTAGAGTTAAGGCAATTGTCAGAGCTCTCTTTCCCTCTCTCTCTCCCTCTCTCTCCCATTCTCTCTCTCTCTCTCTCTCTCTTTCTCTCTCTCCCTCTCTCACTCCCTCTCTCTCCCATTCTCTCTCTCTCTCTCTCTCTTTCTCTCTCTCCCTCTCTCTCTCCCTCTCTCCCTCTCTCTCCCATTCTCTCTCTCTTTCTCTCTCCCTCTCTCTCCCATTCTCTCTCTCTCTCTCTCCCTCTTTCTCTCTCCCTCTTTCTTTCTGTCCCTCTCTCTCCCTCCCTCTTTCTCTCTATTTCTCTCTCTCCCCCCTCTCTCCCCCTCTCTCTCTTTCTCTCCCTCCCCCCTCTCTCTTTCTCTCTCTCTTTCTGTCACTCTCTCTCCTTATTTCTCTCTCTCTCCCTCTCTCTCTGTCCCTCTGAGTTTCAGTCATCTCAGCTGGTCTGTATAGTCTATCGCTCAGATGGTCTGTATAGTCTATAGCTCAGATGGTCTGAATAGTCTATCGCTCAGATGGTCTGTATAGTCTATCGCTCAGGTGGTCTATATAGTCTATTGCTCAGATGGTCTGTATAGTCTATAGCTCAGGTGGTCTGTATAGTCTATAGCCCAGGTGGTCTGTATAGTCTATAGCTCAAATGGTCTGTATAGTCTATCGCTCAGATGGTCTGTATAGTCTGTCACTCAGGTGGTCTTTATAGTCTATCGCTCAGGTGGTCTTTATAGTCTATCGCTCTGATGGTCTGTATAGTCTATAGCTCAGCTGGTCTGTATAGTGTATAGCTCAGCTGGTCTGTATAGTGTATAGCTCAGCTGGTCTGTATAGTCTATAGCTCAGATTGTCTATATAGTCCATAGCTCAGATGGTCTGTATAGTCTATAGTTCAACTGGTCTGAGTAGTCTGTAGCTCAGATGGTCTGTATAGTCTGTCGCTCAGCTGGTCTGTATAGTCTGTCACTCAGCTGGTCTGTATAGTCTGTCGCTCAGCTGGTCTGTATAGTCTGTCGCTCAGCTGGTCTGTATAGTCTATAGCTCAGATTGTCTATATAGTCCATAGCTCAGATGGTCTGTATAGTCTATAGTTCAACTGGTCTGAGTAGTCTGTAGCTCAGATGGTCTGTATAGTCTGTCGCTCAGCTGGTCTGTATAGTCTGTCGCTCAGCTGGTCTGTATAGTCTATAGCTCAGCTGATCTGTATAGTCTATCGCTCAGCTGGTCTGTATAGTCTATAGCTCAGCTGGTCTGTATAGCTGTTTGTGTGAGCTGGACATTTTATTACCTTTAACACCTTTAATGATGGACCTTTTTCCCTTTATTGCTTATTTTTTGTGTAATTGTGAATTTGGTTAATTGGTTATAGTGGGAGTGGGGGGGGGGTTTAAGTCGCCCCTATTGTGAAGCTCTTTTCACTGGTTGCGATGACAGCCTGGATGTTTTCAGCTCTCACAGTTGAAGATGTTTTAAAAGTACCAGCATCATGATCCCAGTCCAGTCGCCAGGACTGGACACAGGGAGCTCAGCTGAACAGCTGCTGTAATATGATCAAATGCGACGATGAGAAGATGAACAGGTTTCTATGAAATCAGGCCCTGAGAGGGAAATGATGAAGCCAGTGGTGCTGCGGCTCGGGGTGGACTGAATATTGATGTAATGATTATTGATAGGTTACTAAATGCAGGACTCCCTGCTGCTGAAGCTGCGGACCTGGACATGACACGTGCACGCGCACACAGCGCGGAGTGATTTAGAGCAGCGGGGGTCTGACCCAGAAGAAGACAGGGGTCTTCTTTTACGGTCCTCGTGGTTTTTCTTGCACTTTGGATTGTCAGACCCGCTTTGCTGTAAAGCTTTAAACTATCTTGCATATATATAATATATAAGCTTAAAGCTGTTATATACACACACACACATATATATAGTGTGTGTGTGTAATAAGTAAAATTAAAGGGGGTGTTTTAGGCTGCATAGAGTCTAAATTCAAGCAAGCTGAATAAATAAAACTAAAACCGAGTAATGTCTGACAGAAAATTATTATTATTATTATTATTATTATTATTATTATTATTATTATTATTATTATTATTCTCATTGTTCTCATTATTGTTTATTACGTTTTTAAGGCTGTTATAATTCATAAGCATCCGGGATCTCGGCATCCTGAACAATGATTATGATCTACCACAGCGGAATGAAGTCTGTGTTAATCTGCGCCCCTGAACCGCTTCCAGCTGTGTCTGTCGATCTTGGTGGTCTTCCAATAATCAAGCGGACAAAACATTTCACAATTGCTTATAATCCACCTTTAATCCACACAATAATCTTAGACCAGTTAAACCAGCGACGTTTCTCACAATATCAAATAAATTAGCAGCGCCCCTTCAACTCAAACCAGGCGGAGGAACTCAAACCAATAAGGGGTCAATCAGAACAAGTACAGTCCGGTGGGGGGGTTGGGGAAGGGTGGGGGCAGACCGGGGCGAGGCTGGTTTGTCCATTCAGTGGCCAGAGAGGCCCCAAGTGCTCCTGCAGCTGAACTCCAGCTAAATGTACACGTCCGTTCGCGTTTTGGTCCGAGATGCGCTCCTCGAGTCCGAGTCTTTTTGGTCCAGTTTCGGCCTCAGATGTCCTGGTCAGTCTTACACGCGCGGGTTCTATAAAAAGGGCCTCGGGTCAGTGTGTAAGTCAAGGCCTGGCCTGCTCCAGCTGCTGGTGCTGGCTCCGGATGGCGAAGCGGCTCACGTGCACCGGTATGGGCACGACGATCTTGGGGTTGCGCGAGGGCTCGCCCGCCTTCGTGTTCACGTTGCCCGCCTTCACGCGCTTCCACTTGGCGCGCCGGTTCTGGAACCAGATCTTCACCTGCACCTCGCTGAGCTTGAGCGCGTGCGCGATCTGCGAGCGCTCGGTCAGCGACAGGTACTTCTTGCAGTGGAACTCCTTCTCCAGCTCGAGCAGCTGCTCGCTCGTGAACGCCGTCCGCCGCCGCCGGTTCTTGCCCGCGCCCGCCGAGCCTCCTCCGCTGCCGCCTCCGACTCCCCCGCCGCCCGCGCCTCCTCCTCGCACTCCGTCGTCGAGCGGCCCGCCCGCGTCGCCGTCGTCCTTGTGGCCCAGCGCGCAGCCCGCGCCGCCGTTCTCATCCGAGCTGTAGTCCAGGTCGCTGTCCATGGAGAAGCCGTCGTCCTTGCGGTGACACTCGTCATCCTTGGAGTCGTCCTTGGTGTGACCGCGCACTGTTGACCAGCAAAAAGATTGACCAGATCAGACCAACTCACCACGTTCACTGCCCGGTTTCATTCATAGTGTCTGACCCCTTTAGCCCCTCATTCTCAAGCGTGCGCTTTTATAAGGACAATAAAGACATTCCAGTAAAAACGCAGAAATAATCCGTTATTATTCGTTTTTTTTCGTTTTGCACAAAATATCAATCAGATTTTTAAAACGTTTGTGCTCATAATTTTAAGTCTGAATAATAAACATTTCTAAAAAAAAAAAAACACAAAAGGCTTCATTGTACGACATAAAATGACAAACGAATCAAATAAAACGTTAATTTTATTTACGTTTTTTTTCATTTAAACGTATTTAAATAATTTTTTTTTAAAGCAAAGACGACAAGATGTGAAGATTAAAATTCAAGCAAAAGCTGCTTGTGATGACAGAAAAACGCAGGATGTCAAAAATATTTATTCCAGTCCTTTAAAACCGGTCGTTTTCTAATCGCGCTGTTCGGCGTGTTTACAGTCTACAGACCCACCCGTGACTACAGGTGTCACTTCAGCCTCATCGTGTTTAAATACTCTCCAAAACACCAGCACGTGATCTGGTGAAATTGGTGCGAATGTAATACACATTTAGTTAAATGTGGTGAAACTTCTAAACGGCTTCACAGACTCGTTATCCCGTGTTAATTCAGCACCGGGGATGTTTTGCTGTGTACATAGTCCAGCATTCAGCCTCGGGCAGACTACAGCCCCACAGTCGCTCACACAACCTCTAAGCCTCTGACAGACATCCTGAGATCCTTCTCCACGCGTATCACGTGAAAACACGCATGGTTTATTGCTGTGTGTCCAGGTTTACTGTTTACTGTTTGCTGCAGTTCTGGGACGATAATCTGCCTGGACTTTTATTCTGGCGAGCTATTTAGAGAAGAGTCTGCTGTTCAGGGAAAAACGTGTCTAATTATTAATTATTTACTGTTTAATTTTCCAGAATTAATACCACCAACAACAAAGTTACTCAGCACAGCAGCTGACCAGTTGCTTATCATCAGCACCTTTTAGAGCAATTTGGAAAATGGTCACTAACTGACCAGCTGCACTCTCAGCTCTTAGGGTTCTATATAGAACCGAAAAAGGTTCTTAGAGTTCTCTCTGTTCTGTACAACCGTTGCTTTCACCGAGGAACGTCCGAGGAAGCCGTTTCAAGGTTTGAGACACATCCAGATAGAAACAGCAGGTAAATGACCACAGCCTTAAACTTAGTTCCTCTGGACTTAAATGGAAACTCCGCCACAATTTCTGCCCAAACGGCAGCGGAGTCGTTCAGAGTGGTTTGGGTGTGAAACGCTCTGTTCTAGAGAAGCTCAGTCAGCGTTGTTCACAGCGGCGGTGATAGGAACCAGACGTCCACCTCCTGCTTTAGATTTAGCTCTGGCCTCAGACACAACGCAATCCGTTCGTTTTAATCTAGTCGCGGCGGAGGGATACACAAGGCCTGTTCTAAGGCAAAATAGATCCCGAAAAAAATCTTGTTTTTTTTTCCCAGATTGACTATTATTAGGGATTATTATGAGGGAGAAGCGGCTTAGAAAACGGACTATTATTAGACCATTATCAACATCATATAGAAACCTGAATAGACGGACCGTGTGCGCGTGCAGACATCGTTACCCCTGTTTTCTGTCACCGCCACTGTGAGGAAATCTGAGTCGCTGCGTTTCTCTGGACCATCTGAACGACTTCGCTTACATCCCAAACACAGAGTTGCGCAGAAATGTGGAAAACAGCGGCGGAATTCCCCTTTAAGTGCTGCTGCTGCTGCGCTGTCTTGGTGAGGCTGGGTAGTCCGGGCCTATCGGGTGTTCATCATCCCGTAATAGTGGAGAGCATTTCATGCGATGTTTTCTTTATTTTCACGCGAAACTGTTTGCGTATTTACGCGTCTTTTTGTTGAGTTTGGAAGGAATGAGCTGTTAGGCATCAGGAGGAATAATGACAATAGAATAAACCGTCCCTGTTAGCTGATGCCCATCGTAGCCGAGTCCAGTCCACTGTGGGCACTTTTGCGCGTAATTACGCACGGCGCTGCGTTTGGAGAGCCACCAAAACATTGAGAAACACAGCTCTTTATCTCGGAGCGAGAGGCATCCAGGAACACGTTCAACAAATCGCACAAATAAACCTTGTGGAAAAGTATTCGCCCCCTCTTTAGTTCACACGTTCCACTAATGCGCCACTCTCAGGAATAAAGGTACTAAACTGGCACCAGGGTGGCCCCCTCAAGCCTCCATCTCAGTACCTTTAGTCAGGGATCATAACTGAACCATAATCCACTGAAATGATCTGTTCTAAGCTGGACTGACTCCACACACCCCGCCTCGCCTCCAGGCTTTTACTCTACTGCTCTGTTTTAAAGCATTCGGTTATGAAAAGGAAGAAATACCAACTTTTCACCTGGAGAAACTGATTTAAGCTCCACAATCAGACCTTAGAACCACTGCTGGAGCTTTGAGGGAACATTTACACTGTTTGTACCTTCATGAATGAAAAATGCGCCTCTATTTCTAACAAGTGTTGGGTTTGGTTTCCCGCGTCACAGATTCATGGACTTTTAAGCGCGGTGCTCTTCCTCCATCTCTCAGTTTAAACGGGCTAATTTACGGCTGCGGGTCGCCTGCAGGCTCTCGCTCAGGGCCTTGAAGATAAGTGAGCTTCATGGCACCGCGCTTCTCTCCTGCGGCTCGAGCATTTTGTCATCAGAAATTCAGAGGACATCCAATCAGCTCGACCCTCTAAATGAAATGTATGAAGGGACGTGAATTATTCCTGCGCTTCATGTGAGCCACAGCAGCTCCTGCGCAAAAAAGAGAAAATGATTCATTTACTCATTTTCGATTCATGGCTTTGGGCGGAAAAGCGCACTTGATGCTCTGGCGTTAGACGTGCTGTTGCGCCTTGTTGCTCTGTTTTATAAAACAGTGTGAAACGTTTGATTTTGGCTGCTGAAATAATGCAAAACACCGCGGTCACAAAAAAGCAGAGCAATAATGAAGCGCTCGGTTTCTCCCTGCCCTCATTATTTAACTTCACAAAGCGTTTCATACGCCAGGGCGGAGAACTGCGGCAGTTTATCGTCGATTTATTCGATGATAGTGTTGGGCTGATTCGAAGTACAATCATTTATTCGAATATATGTTAAAAATCATCTGTGAAAACAAACAAAACACTGTGTATTTTGGCTTCCACACGATAAGACAGACAGACAGACCCACAGACAGACGGAGCCTATGTGTGTATTTATGGATCTAAATACGTGCTCTACGAGACTGACCTGTGGCGCAGTGTCCGGCCTCGTCGTGAAAGGCCAGCGGCAGCAGCGCCGTGGCTTCCTTCCCCACGAAGCCCTTCCCGTCGTCCCCGTCGATGCGCGCCTCCTGCGCCTTGTCGAAGGCCGCGTGCAGCGCCTGCTGGCCGCCCCCGAACTTCCTGGCCGCGTCGTGGTGCTGCGGCGCGGCGGGGAATCCTCCCGGCAGTGTGGCCATGAGCGCCAGGCCCGAGCAGAAGGAGCCGGGCAGCGCGGGCAGCTGGTGCGGGGGGTGCGCCGTGGCGGGCAGAGGCGGCGGAGGGGCCACCGGCGGAGGCGGCGGGGGAGGCGGAGGCGGGGGCAGCACCACGGAGCGGTAGGGCACGAACATGGGGTACCCCGCGTACAGCAGCGGGCCGGGGCTGGGCGCCGGCGGCGCGCCGATCAGAGAGTCTATGCTGAAGGCGGCGGGACGCTGCATCATGACGAAGGATGAAGGGCCGAAGGCCGCGCTCATAAGCTCGTGCGTGCGTGCGGAGTGACCGCGGGCCGGCTGCGCGCGCTCCTGTGTCCGGTGTGGCCGCCGAGAGCTCGGTACAATAATCCTGCGAGAAAAAAAGAACCGTCCGTCTCGAACCAACTCAAACCATCACGTCCGCCTGCGCGTTCCCGAGGCCCCGAGCAGCGGCGCGCGCAGCGCCGGCCACGCCGCGTCGAGGTGGTTTCAAGCAGGTCGACGATCGCGCTCGAACCGGCATGCCAGGGGCCAGCGCGCGTGCCGTCCGAGCAACTTTTAGCCTGACTCTCGTTTTCTCGCGTGCGCGCGCGCGCTCTCTCCTCACTGCTTCGCACTTGCTCAACTGGCCCGTTTGAATCGCGCTCCCTCCGTTTAAACGCGCGCGACCACGCGTCGGGAGCACGCCCACGGCGGCGCGAGCGTTTTTTATTGGTCGCGCGGAAAACGCGTTGCCGTGGAGATGCCTTGACGCGTTAAGGCGCGCGAGCACGTTTGATATACAGAGCATCGCTCAGTCTGACGCGCATATAAACAACAGAGTGAAGCTACAGGGCATCGTTTCATTAGTCCTGAACGCGCACCTTGTCCTTTGATCTCTAATAAACGCGGCGTCACTTTCCTCTCATACAGAATATCAGAAAACCTGCTTCCCATATGAAGATGATTATCATATGCAGAACGTCGCCTAATGTGTGTTTAATATTCGGAATATCACGTCATCTATTGGGGCTAATTAGACCCGTTTACGCCGCGTGTCTGATGGTGATCCCGCGTGCATTAAAACACCTTTAATCCTGTGAAACTGTCGCCACAGTGGCTTTTCTGTGTGTGTGAATCTGAATTTATGACCAGTTCAGTTCTGACCCGACGCCTGTAGCGATGTCCTGCGGGGTGACCACCAGCTGCAGTCACCCCGAGGGGGAACCACCGCCGCAGCCACACACCTCTGAACTTTGGAGTTAATTATGTAGACCTGCTGTTTATTATCGCGCAGTGTTTCCCAACACCTTAGCAGAACGTTTGGTGATAACGAGGCTTTTACCAAACACGACAGGCCAGCTTTTAAAAACGCGCTGGAAAGATTTCACAGAAACGGTGTTTTAGGAAGTGTTTATGGTTATAAATGTCGTATAAACAGTTTATAGACACACCATTTCAGAGCTTCCATCCCAGCGGAAGCGAAGGCTGGGTTTGAGATGTGTTGTGGTCGCCCTCCCCAGCACTATTTCATCTCCTGTCAACACTCACGCGCCCCTCAGTGAATCAGCTGGCCCCATTCATCTCCTACACACACACACACACACACACACACACACACACACACACACACACACACACACACACATATATATATGTGTGTGTGTGTGTGTGTGGGTGGATAATGGCACTGTAAGTCTACAGACTATATACTGTATATATCATAGACCTTTGAGGACCCTATAATTTAATTCATTCATATTGTTTATGGAAAATATTGCCTTCATTGACTTCCCCTTCAATTTATCTGAATATGTATCAGTGCAGCTGATTAAACAATCAAGTCAATGAAGGCAATTTCCAGAAGCTATCTGAATAAACTCAATAAAACTATTTGCATGTAATATGTGGGGTAAATAAGTCTAATGTATGTAATATACGTGCTAGCATGTATTTGTGTTGAGGTTTTGATGCTGTGATTAAACTCAGCATTAACTCTGACAGTGCAGACCGCTGTGGATTTATAATGTATTTGATATGTATTTGATCGTTTGCTCTGGCGAGATCATTAAATACCATGTAGGCCTTTTTTTGTGCATGCCTTAAATTATTCTTAATCTATGGGGACCTTCTCTGAGCCCACCCTAAAGCCATGACCTCTGCTCCGCGCCCCCCGTTCCAAATCAAGGACAACCCCCCCCAGCACCCCTCCTCTCCGCAGGGTCACAGGGACACAGTCTCATTAAAGGCAGGCTGAGCCGCAACTGCAATGCAGACATTAAATAGCAGTATTTTTCAATTAGCGCTGACAAATTCAATCAAAATTCCATAGATTAGGATGAAATGAGGCATGGGTCATTTACAAGGGGATTTAATTGCACAGCCATTAGACAAATAGTACAGCAGTCACTGTCTCATTATCAATCATGTGGAGGCATCAATAGAAAAGGGGAGAGAGTGGGAGTGGGGGGTGTAAGAGAGAGAGTGAGAGAGAGAGAGTGTGTGTGTGTGTGTGTGTGTGTGTGTGTGTGTATGCAGGGGGGGGTTACTCACTCTTTAATGTGCTGCTGTAGAACCAGCTCTGGAGAACAGCTAATAAATACCCTCTTTTGTACTTATAAATTATCCAGTTTAATTAACAACATGGATTATGATTGGAATATGATTTAATTAAACCTTTCCTGCATGGTGGGGTGCGGGACCATCCATTATGTGGAAGGAAAGGGGAGCGTTATCCGCAGGCTAAATTAAGCAAGGCCCCAGAGACACACACACGCTGACTGGCCCTAGGAACCTTCAGCGTGGGGGGGGGCAGTAACGTGCAACAGCGGCCTGAGCAGTTGAGGAATTTCAGTGTTTCGGATTAAATATCTGTCTATCTAAAATATTTCAGCAACAGAACCCCAAAGGGAGGGTGCGGTCAGGAGTAACAGCAGGTAATACTGTCTATTCATAGCTTTGGATTACTTCATTAAGAAGATGTGGCTGCATGTGGATGGAGACCAAAAGCAAAACAGATCAGAATGACCGAAAAAACATGAAAAGATAGGTGGACAATTTAGATGCTACGGAGCTCCAGAGAGACCATGAGACAGTTATAAATTTATGGATTGTTATTTTGAGATAACGATTTAAGCATCTTGTTATCTCGAGATAACAAAAGATGCTATCTTGAGGTAACGAGTTATTCATCTTGATATCTCAACACAACAAAATTGATATCTTGAAAAAGCGAGTTACTTGTTATCTCGACATAACAGCATTGCCATCTTGAGATAAAGAGTTATTTATCTTGTTATCTCAACATAAAATTGTTATCCTGAAATAATGAGTTACTTGTTATCTCAAGAAAACAAATTATTATTTTGAAATAACGAGTTGCTTATCTTGTTATCTTGAAATAACAAAAGCTGTTATCTTGAGATAATGAGTTACTTATCTTGTTACCTCAACAATAACAAAATTCTTATCTTGAAATAATGAGTTACTTATCCTGTTATCTCATGATAACAACACTGCTATATGGAAATAATGAGTTATTTATCTTGTTATCTCAACATAACAAAATTGCTATCTTGAAATAACAAGTTACTTGTTATCTGAAGATAACAAAATTATTATCTTGAAATAACAAGTTATTTATCTCAAAATAACAAAAGTTGTTATCTTGAGATAACAAGTCACTTGTTATCTCAACAATAACAAAATTCTTATCTTGAAATAATGAGTTACTTATCCTCTTATCTCAAGATAACACTGCTATCTGGAAATAATGAGTTATTTATTGCATTATCTCAACATAACAAAATTATTATCGTTACATAACAAGTTACTTATCTCGAAATAACAAAAGTTGTTATCTTGAGATAACAAGTTACTTATCTTGTCATCTCAAGATAACAATCCAGAAAATTCCAGCGACAGCTCTTGGGCTCTCTGGACTTCTGTAACATGCGGTCTCCAATCCGTGGCTAACAGAAGCTTTTAAACAGCTGAAGTAGCTTCTTATTCACCACCTTAAATGGTGCAGCAGTTACGCTGAGGTGCCTTAAATAGTGAATGAATTATGAAAGCTGGCGAATAGGAAGCCAAGCTTACCTCAATAACCGCATCCTTAATAAACAAATACCACAAACCTTCACTTGGAAATGTTGAGCAGCTAACGAGCAGCAGAGCAGGGAGGCTGCTGAACATGAGCGCCCTCTAGTGTTTGACGAACCTCAAACACATTTCTGAGGCAAATCTCCTCATTAGGAATTCTCGTATTTAACTCTTTTCAGCCAGATCAGACTTTGTGTTTGGAACGAATCGTTGGATAAAGTAGCTCAATGCGCGGGACGTTAGCTACTGTATATCACTCTGCGACACATACGTGGCTTCCACTGAAATGCCCCTGCATTTGGAAGCGGTTTACTCAGTGGGCAAACCAATTAAAAGGCCTTTATTGCTGCTGGACGCAGCTTTGCTGGGGAAATGGATTTGGAAACGTTGCCTGCAGCATTTGACCATTCAACATTATTTAGTTACTGTGTCTCAGGCTCAACCTTTTCATCAAGACCCAAATGTCAGCCATAATTTATTCGGCACAGTTCGCCTCTCCCAATGAAAACATGACTCGCCGTCCGCCCCCCCACCTCCCAGCACCCAGCCCCCCTCAGACGGATTAGGAAAGGCCACAGGCTCGACCACTATTTTTCCCGCAGTATATACATTTAATTTGTTCTGCAGTTGTTTCCAAGACAAACGGCTATTAAAAAAGCACCTGACCTTCGATTTTGGATCATTTGATCTAAATGAAATTGATTGATTAACCTTTAAACGGTCTCGTGCTGATGTGAGATCAAACCTGTGGGGTGAGTTTGTCCCCTCCTGAGGTGAAGGAATAAGCGCACAGCTATTAATCCACTTCTCCAGTGGAGTGGCGCTCAGCGCTGCCCACAGCGTCTACAGTTGTGCTTTTAGAAGTAGAGGAAACACCGTACCTCCTGACCGAAGCCTGTTTATGAACACAGCACAGATAACGCACAACATGCAGAACAAAACCTTGTATCTCCACTTTTGTTGTTTTTCAGTTTTCATCACAATTTGAAAAAGCTTGCTGCTCTTTACATTGTGTGTGAATTTCATGATGAATGGACCAAAAGAAACGGCCCAAACTGACTTGGAAAGACGTCTGGTTCCATTGACTCACATTAAAAGTACAGTCTGTTTTTTCCTTCTCCTGTAAAATCACCGTGCTGGAGATACGAGGTTTTCTTCCCACAACAGCCACATATTATTGTTTATGCTGGAAAGCTGTCACACATTAAACATTAGTCACACACACTCACTGGTCAGCTCCACTTGTATAAATGCACTTTGGAGTTATATAATTACCCTCTGCAGTCCATCTGTCTCTGCATGCTGTATTAACCCCCCTTTGACCTGTTCTTGACCACCACAGAGTGGGTATTATTTGAGTAGTGGATCAATCTCAGCACTGCAGTGACACTCGCATGGTAGTCAATCAACACCTCAGTGTCACAGCTGGACTGAGAATAGTCTGCCAAAAAGTCCTGTAGACATAAACTGACCACTGATGAAGGACTAGAGGATGACCAACACAAACTGTGCAGCAACAGATGTCAGGACCCCCATGGACCCTCACAGAGCAGGTACTATTTGGGTGGTGGGTCATTCTCAGCACTGCAGTAACAGTGATATGGTGGTGGTGTGTTAGAGTGTGTTGTGCTGGTCTTAGTGGATCAGACACAGCAGTGCTGCTGGAGTTTTTAAGCACCTCAGTGTCACGGCTGGACTGGGAATAGTCCACTAAGCAAAAATATCAAGCCAACGGCGTCCTGTGACCACTGAAGAAGGACTAGAGGATGACCAACACAAACTGTGCAGCAGCAGATGAGCTGTCGTCTCTGACTTTACATCTACAGGGTGGACCGACAAGGTAGGAGTGTCTAATAGAGTGGACAGTGAGTGGACACAGTGTTAAAAAACTCCAGCAGCACTGCTGTGTCTGATCCACTCGTACCAGCACAACACACACTAACACACCACCACCTCGTCAGTGTCACTGCAGTGCTGAGAATGACCCACCACCCAAATAGTACCTGCTCTGTGAGGGTCCATGGGGGTCCTGATGGACTACAGTCTGTAACTGTAGAACTACAAAGTGCAGCTATACAGTAAGTGGAGCTGATAAACTGGACAATGAGTGGAGAAACAAGGAGGTGGTCATGATGTTATGTGATGCCTCGTCCATCAGACAGTTTAAAGTTTTTAACCAAACGGACTGATTATGTTTATATTTATTGTATTTACTTGTTTATTTATTTGAGAAGCGCATAGAGAATGAACCAACCTTCCTCTCCAAAAGGTGCAGTTGAGTCCAGAGCATGGAGCATATGCTCTAACGCTGCCCAACCCTTCCCACTTGATTAGGCCAATTGCCTCTGTGAGGCGGATATTTGTGCGGCAGGGCACGTTTTCATCGAAACAGGCGCAGTAAGTCTGTAATCATCGCTGCTCTCCGTTTGCAACGCGCCGCACATTAAAACGGCTCTCCCCGCGACACGACTGCGCGCCACGGGCCAATTCATCTCGCTTTATTAAAGCGAGGAAATGAGGTGAAGCATCAGTGGTTTCTCGCCCGCGGGGCACGTTCAGCACAGCTGAACAACAGGGGCAAGACGCAGCCACGGCGCCGGCTCGCGCACAGCGCAGCGCTGTTCGCGCACAAGCCGAGCTCCCACAAACCAGCACCACTCCGGCTCCGCGGAGGAGGCCAGGGTCGCTGTCACTCCGCCAAAGGCGCCTCTCACACGCGCTTCAAAGAAATCCATACAATAACAGTGCGACATTAAAGCGCCACATCACCCCACCTCACTGCCAGGCAGGCCGAGGACTTCGACTAGGCCTTAAAGGGCAACTCCACCCATTTTTTCCACATTGAAATATGCATAAATATATAATGGTCGAGATGTAAAGTCATTCGCAGTGGATGTGACGTTGTCCACTTCTAAAGAAACGTATAGACTCTGATGTCTATACAGCGGTGTGGATGGGAACCAGGGGTCACAGTGTCTACATCACAAATGTAGCCGTTTTATTTGCACTCCAGAAGCACCAGTGAGTCTACATGTGCCTTCTGAGTTTTAAAGCCAATTTAGTGTTAATAATGCTAAAAATAATAGGGATAAATGTGGGTGGGTAGCGCTGTCGCCTCGGAGCAAGTAGGGCCTGGGTTCGATTCCCCGGCTGGGTGACCAGGGTCCTTTCTGTGTGGAGGCTGCATGTTCTCCCTGTGTCTGCGTGGGGTTCACCGGTTTCTTCCCACAGCCCAAAGATATGCAGTCTGGACATGCTAAATTGCCCCTAGGTGTGAGTGGATGTGCATGTCTATCTGTCTGCCCTGTGATGGACTGGCGACCGAGGCTCCAGCACCCCCCACGACCCAGAAGGAGGAGCGGCTTAGAACATGTGTGTGTGTCTGAAAAATCTGAAAGAAGTGAGCTTTCTTTGGCTGTTCTGACTTTCCTGCATGTATTCTGATATAAATTAGACCGCTGTAGACCAAAACCTGATCGGCAAACAGCAGCATATTTTTATTTACTAACCTTATTCAGAACCTTCTGTGGTGTCTGGTTCCTACCACCACTGCTGAAAATAGTTCTTGGCAAGTTTCTTTAGAGCACCGTATTTCACATCAAACCATCGCGAGTGAGTTTGTTTACATCAAAATTGACATTTTCTGATGTTTTGAAAAATCAGCAGATGTACCCTTTAACACTGACAGCATTCAGATCGGTTCCATGTTCTTTCTGATAGAACATCCTGAGAAAACAACGAAAACACTGGTAGGCCTCACAAAAGCGGCCTAAAGCACAGTGTCACTAACTCTTTGTTTAAATATTACGTCTCATTTTTGGGGCATGTTCATGAAGCTAGTCGTTTTGTTTCCAGAATGCAGGACCCCTGAGGAGCCGTGGTTTAAATTAAAAAATGTAATGATATTGCCTTAAACTCTCTCGCAATGTTTTGCATTCTCTTGCAATGATTGTGTTTTCTCATAATAATTTTTGCATTCTCTCACAAATGCAGTGGAATTTGAATGGGAATGCAACATGATGGGCAATGCAAAACATTTACGAGGGAGCGTATACATTACATAATGCAAGAGAATGCAATGCTTTGACTATTTTATATATATATATATATATATATATATATATATATATTTTTTTTTTTTTTTTTTTTTTTTTTTTTTTTTTTTTTCTTCGCAGTGGCACTTTAGGGTTTCCAAAAATAAAAAAAGCAAAATCCTTATGTGCTGAACAAAACGATAAAGTAAGAATCTGTTGTTTTCATGTAAATGTTACAGAACCTAAATATTTGAAAAACAATGGGCCTCATTCCTCAGCTGTTCTTAAGGAGAAATTTCTTCTTAAAACCCACTTCCTTAGTTTTCCAAAGATTCTGAACACGTGTTTTCATGTTTGGAATTTGTTCTTATGGAAGAAGAGAATCGACACACAGTTCGACAGTTCTGCACTTTAAGAGCACATCATAAATCTGATTTTTTTCTTGGGATCAACAAATTTGAGAAAAAAACTTAGTTACTGATGAATTAGGCTCTGTGTGTTTTAAACATGTGGCCTGCTTACCTGGAGTTTTGGCTCCCACAGCTGAATGACAGGCCTAATTGAATAGCAAAACTTGATAAACTGAAAGCGCCGTTGGAAGAATACAACAGCAGCAGTGGGCTAACCTTCTTGCTTCGGTTCAAAAAAAGGTTACCCAGAGTCTACAAATCAATATTTTGAAGATTAAAAGCGAAACTTACACCCAAACTTTGAAAATACACCTGAGAGAGTGTTCCAGATGTTCAGCTAATTACAGTCATTTTAAAAGAACCAGCACTCATTCTGTTCTGACAGACAGCCACAGTGTTCAAACTGAGGGAACCAACGCAGCACTGGGTTAATGTTCTCATCACTAGTCACACCGACTAGACATCAGATTCTGGGCCTAATGTAGCAGAATTAAAAACATTCTGGCGAAAGACATTCACGGGTTGAGCAGTCCAGACGGTCAGCGTCGAGTCAGTAGACATCTAGTCTTCTTCTAAGGCCTTTACTACACTTTCAGACAAGGTGCCCCAATTAGATTAGCCCAGAATTCACCTCAGGCCGCTCTCACACACATCTTAAAGGACGGTTATTTAATAATTACACGCTTAATTACTGGTACAGGCGAGAAGACTAAAATAGAGTGAATGTCTTCTGATGCTAAATTGGGTTATTTCCTTGTTCATTCCATTGGTTTCCTCTAGCTTAGGATCACGTTAACTAATCCACTAATTTATTAGTCCAACAGACATGTTTTCTGTCAATTCAGTTTAGTGTGGGGTGACTCTTAAACACAGACAGCACAGGTTGAATTAAATTCGGCTTTGTATGCTGAAAACACTCCAAGGTCACTGCCGATTTAGCTGTAATGTTACATTAATCAGCCTGGTAAAATCATGTAGGCCCGTTTGAACTGCAGTACTCGTCTGTGTTACATGCATTTTCCTAGCCTGTGTAACATTTAGAGGACTCTGACGCCTCACTTACGGAGCCATGATAGATAACAGGGCAACCTGAACTCTACCATTTAGTTCAGCCTCATCATGTCACATCAGAGCCACTAATGAAGAATGAAAAACACCAGGTGAATTACGGCCAGCCCTGAGAGTGTGTGAGCGACAGAGAGTGCTTTAGCAGAAAGAGATGAAGAGCTCGGGAGAGAGACAGACAGGTGAAGAGGCAGACAGAGAATCAAAGGTTTTGTGGAGCGAAATCGAGAAGTGGGAATGATGAGTGTCAACAGCAGGGTTAACCCTGAACAAGGAGACGTTTGATAAAGTGTTGTGTGTCTCAGGCTTGCCGTGGATTCAACATCATTACAGGGAGAGGGCGACAGTATGCTCAGCCTTCCAGAGCCCTAATGAGTTCTGCCTCCTCATCCTTCACATGCTAATTAGTCCTACATGAGCCCAGTGCACACAGCCCACTCACCACAATCGTACCGGCCTGCAGGAAAAAAAAGAGCCATTTGATACCGAACCATGAATGAGCCAAGGTTCTTTTTGGCTCTTGTACCCTGTAATGTGATACGAGCATCAATTTCAAAGAAGCTCAGTAAAACCAGTAAGCAGTGTTTTGTAAATTCACTCTGACCTGTATTTCAAGACAATTATTTATTGTTAAAGAAAAGCTTTTTAATGTTATACTTTTTTCTAACTTACCTTGTTCTAACTTTTTTCAAATGTACTCTCATTCTGAAATTGATGGCTGCATCACGTTCTAAAAAAGTTGGCACAGAGGCAATTTATTACTAGGAACGCTGTGAAACACATCCTTAATGGGTTATATAATCATGCTTGGGTACAAAAGGAGTCATGTGTCAGCAAATAATCCAACATCTTAAAAACAAAACTTTTTTCTAAGGGTATTTGGTATTTTACTTTCTATGCATAATATCATGAAAATATTTTAGGAAAGGGCAAAAAAGCTGTGAACTTTGCTCCATTAAATGGCACCGCACTAAAAACAAACCAGTTGAGCTCAACTGAAATGGACTCAAATGTGCAAATGTGCTATGTGGTCTGGAGAGTCAACCATTCAAATAATTTCTAGAAATAATGGATTGTGTTCACTGGACCAAAGAAGTAAAGGAGCATCAGGATTGTTACCAGTGTAAAGTTCAAAAGCCAGGGTTGTCATGTGCCCATCACGTGGCTAAGTTGCATATCTTTGAAGGCACCATTAATGCTGAAAGAAATAAAGACATTGTGGAGCAACATATCGCTGCTGTCGGAACAAAACCTTGTATCTCCAAAATGGTAGCATTACAGGAGAAGGAAAAAACATACTTTACTTTTAATGTAAGTCAATGGAACCAGACGTTTTACCAAGTAAATTTGGGTCATTATATTTGGTCTGTTCATCATGAAATTTACATACACCATAAAGGGCAACAGGTATTTTTAAATGGTCAAAAACTGAAAAACAACAAAAATGGAGATATGATGTTGTTCCAACAACAGCAATATGCTGCCTTCTAGATGACATCTTCTTCAAGAAAGTCCATGGTTATTTCAGCAACACAGCGCAAAGCAACATTCTGCATGTGTTACTACTGCATAGTCAGAGATTTCAGTCCTGTCTACCCGTAAAAACTTGTGGTGCCTTATAAAGTGCAAAATATAAAAATGAAGATCCCGTTGCACATGTAAAATCTTGGGTTGGTTTCCTAGAGAGGGAGCAGGGATTTAGGCTAGTCCTGGATTATACACCATTCTGAATGGAGAATCAGGTGTAGTACATTTCTAGGCTTAATTAAAGTTGGGAAAACTGACCTTGTATAAGGGAACATTGGCAAAAATCACATTTAAAACTGTATTAATAAGTGTCCTTAGTCCTTAACTTATTATTAAGTTTTGTTAAAAGGAAGGGTGCTAGTTTTTTTTTATTTTTACTTATATATAAAAAATTAAACTTCATGAGGTAAAATGTTTTGATATCGTCATGTTTTTATACTGTTTTAAATGTAAAACAGGTCAAATAGAGTTTTACTATTTCACTGACTGTCCACATGCTAGAGACTGCTTGTTCTGTGCTAGGTTCTGTAAATATATACAGCAATATGGAGAGTCTAGGAGAACCTTTGTCAACTAAAGGTCCATTGTATTCATTGGGGTGAGCTCAACATCTCAGTGATGAATGCCCACTGGTGTGTTTCTGTCACTCTTTCTTATATTTCCTGGATCTCAAGGGTGGGTCAAATGTGTGCAATAGATGTGTGTGCTGACATCATGTCTCAACCCCATATCTGACCTCTAGCTGTCCATTGGGTATAAGTAGGTTATGATACACAAGGTCATGTACCCATGTGTCTGTGGGATGTATTTGTGTGTATAGGGCAGGGAGTTATGGGCTTCTCTAGGTGATGGGGGTGTGGACAATGGTTGGGGCAATGGTTGACAAGGTCACTGCTTGAGGTCAGGGCTTTATAATGGGTCCATGATCATAATATCAAGGCTAAGGAACCCAGCACATGAGCTACAATAAATCTTGGATTGGTTTCCTGGACAGGGAGCAGGGATTTAGGCTAGTCCTGGATTATACACCATTCTGAATGGAGAATCAGGTGTAGTACAGTTCTAGGCTTAATTAAAGTTGGGAAAACTGACCTTTAGAATTTTGATATGCTAGTCCACAGAGGATCATTCCCTGTCCTTCATACTTTCAATGGATCAGTTCCCAACGTAGTCATCAGACACTCTCAGATGGTCCATTTTTGGTGGATCCCAGCTCCCAACAACCTTCGGTCCAGGCGTTCAGTTCTTGAATGATTGTCTTGGGAGCTGTTGTCTGGGAGTTTCATAGGGCGATCCTCTAACTCAGATTAGCATTCTAACAAAGTAAATTCATCTCATTAAAGTCTCTTTGTCTAGCTGGTGAGTTGGAGGACTGGGAATTGACACCAGTAGATTAATTCTCTTTGAAGCAATGTACCCAATTCCTGTCCTGAGGGCACCATGCGCTGCATATTTTTGTGCTTTCCCTATGTTAATACCTAGTGACCTAGTGCACAAGAGGGTTGTTGATATGATAATTGGTTGAATTAGGTGTACTAGAAAAGTGAAAACACAAAAATATGTAGACTGTGGGGTCTCTAGGACTTGGAAAGGGAAGCACTGGGATATGGCACTGTATAGGACTAAAGACGTGCTTGGTTAGAGCATTCAGCCTCATTTCCTGTGGGCTTTGGCTGTAAAACAGAAGATCAGTTATTTATTACGTTATAAGACTATGATAACAATAGAATTAATGACATTAAGTAAACTGACATGCTCAGAAACTTCCATGGAATTATAGAGAATAATGATAACATACTGCAGTGGTTCTCAGTCCACATCCTGGAGCATGCCTACCCTGAATGTTTCAGTTCCAGCTAATTCCAGCATACCTGAGCTAATTATCAGGCCATTTTTGAAGTGATGCATTACTGCATTTGAACGAGAACCACTGATTTACAGACAGGGAGATTCACTCTCGCTAGGATGAAGCAATCTGAACGATATCTGAATGGCACCTACCTGCATGGGAGTGATGAGGTAGGTGCCGGACAGTCACAACGTTTAACCTCCGTTTGCAACTTCTGGGTGCAGACCCCTGTACCCTTTCATGTGTCTGGCAGAAAACAGAGATCACTTCCAGCATTGCATGTAACACAGACGATTATACGTATGTCACGGTGTGTATAGTATGTTTTTGGTTCAGATTGCTTTATCCTAATGGGAGTTACAGCAGAATCTCTTGAGTGAATCTCCCTGTAGAACCTTCCTATTTTCAGATCTACTAAGCTAGATAGACCTGGAGAAAAGTTCTCACAGGATGCAAAAGAAGTCAAGTGAAGTTGTTTTTCTAGCACTAAAACTGCCATCTGATTACAGTTACCTGGGTGAGCTTGATTCTTTCTTCTTCATTTTACTATAATGATGGGGGCTTGTCCTGGTAGGATTCCTGGGTTGGGGTGGTTAGAGGGAAGCCCAAGTTGAGCGACAAACTATGTGGATAATCACTTGCACTTCTGGTTTTCAGGGGCCATAAAGACTGCACATCGAGGCTGTCACTCCCCTGCCCTAAAAGATGGCAATGGCCTGTTATTTCCCAGATTCCCCTACTGGAGCGGCTGACCCGGGCAGAATGGCCGGTGATTAGGCGGCTGGGCAGCAGTGTAATTAAGGAGGAGCACACCTGGCCTTTAATGGCCTACTCACCTGGTTCAACAGTCCCATCTATCTGCCCCGTTCACTCTCACTGTGGGACTGGTCTGCCAGCAGTGTAGTGTAGGGATGGTAGTGAGCCTTTTAAAGCATCTATAAATGTGTAACAAGTATACTTTCCTTAGAAATAACTCCTCTATGGGCTGGTGATTAGTGTTAGTGCTGTTCATTGACTTTTCTGCACTATTAAATCTTTTTCCCCCATTGTTATTTATTCTTGATACAGTGTGAAACTATGCATCTATATAAAAAACATACATTTTTAACATCTACCCACAAATTGTCAGTAACGTTTAATCAGGCAACTGGCCATTCAAAAAGCTTCAACTTGCATTGCCGGTGGATTATAAGGTGTGTTTTGGATCATTGTCTTATCGTAGAAGACAGACTCTTTTCGGCTTCAGTATCTTCATGGAATCTGAATTTGCATCGAGAGTTAGCTGATATTTAGTGGAATCCATTTTTCCGTCTACCCATGCAATGTTTATGGACCACTGGCTGCCACGCACCCCCAAAGAATAATAGACCCATCCATATATTTTACAGTTAGCAAGGTGTTCTTTTCATCAAATGCTGCTCTATTTTTCTCCGAACGTGCGTCTGGTGGCCCAAGGGTTAATTTTTCACTTTGGCAGTCCACAGTAGTGGGTTCCAAAGTGCCTCTCGCTTATCTAGATGTTGCTTTGCGTACCTCAGACACTGATTTTTGCAAGTAGTTCATAGGTAAGTTTTCGTTCTCAGAGCTCTTCCATGTAGATTATGTATTATGTGATTTCAACCTCTCACTTCCGAATAAAATCCGATGCAAATGTTCCACATTTCCATGATTAAGTCAAGCTCATTGCATTTTTCTGTTTCTTTTGATCCACACTGTAAAAATCATTTGCCAGTTCAACCAAAAACAGTATGAAAAAAAGGTAACAACTACATTAAGCAGTTTTATACAACTTAAATAAATACTCTGAATGAACAAATTTATTAATCCAAGCACTTAAGTAGGAAAATTAAATTGCTTGTTACCACATGACACACTTATTTTAGGGTGAACTAATTAACTATTTTTTGACAGTGCAAGTAATCCCAAACACATTCGATGATGCTAGGGTCTGGGCTCTAGGGTGGTCAGTCCATTGCTCTGAGAGTACCAGCAGATCCTTCGTCTGATTTGCTAAATTTCTTCTTTTGTGTCTATTTTATTTTCTCAGTAAGAACTTTACGGCAGCTACACATCCTTTCAGACCGATAGCACGGAGTTGTCTTCTCACAGTGGAAGGATGGACAGATACTTGTGGAGCTACCAAGTTTGATACAGTTGTTAGGGGTCCCATTTTCTTTATATTCAGGGTGATTTAAAAAGATTCATCTGGTTTCATGATTGAAATGATTTATTTCACTTGTAAATCGTTCCAGATCAGTGCAGTGAACTGTAAACGGTTTAAATGAGCATAAAGTTTATTATGTAACTGTAGAAGGTCTCAGTCTGAACCTCCTCCAGCTGGACGGACGACGTCAACACCACAGTCAAACTCATCCCAGACTGGACTGAGCGTGTCGGGCGTCGCTGCTCTCACGGCTCTTTCAGTGGGATTTCGGAGATCATCCAGTGCTGTGGAACCAGCGCCGAACGCTCTGAGCTGCTGGAGCTTCACTGCTGATGAAAATCCCGCTGCACAGTTCTGACGGATTCACTCTTATTGACGTGGAGAATGCAGAACGCTCTGCTCAGGGGTCTCAGCTCCTCTCAGACTGAAGGAGCCGGTCAGAAACTCTATGACCCCCTCTTACAGTTGGAGTGTGATTGGTTCCTCTTGGTCGTAAAAATATGGCACTTTGAAATCAGATGAATCTTTTTAAATCACCCTGTATTTTAACAATGTTCTGAACTCCAATTTAGAAAACTTCTCTTTCACTTTCACTTATATTAAGAATTTACATGAATTTCTATTATTATATTCATATTATTATATCAGGATTATTGCTATTTCTAGTCATTTACACACTTACTGTTCCCAAGAGGTGAATGCACATGTTCAGCAGTTTAGACTGTGCCCTGAAAGACTGTGTTGGTAGGCGCTGAACTTGTTGTTCAGGCTGCCTGCGGGATCAAAGTCCCGCTGAGCGGGAATATGAAATCTGTTCCAGCTCCGTGGAGGAGTTTGTTAAATACCAGAATCTGTCTGATTAATCACTCTTAATTTGATGTACTACAAAGTCAGACTAATTAACGAATAATTAGCAAATGATAGAGAATAGCTAGAAATCGGGCTTATTAGCATAACATTAATTGCTTTGTTTCATAATACCCAGCTGGCTAATTGTTCAATAATTGGAGCATTCAAAATGACATCTTTAGAGGCTAGAATGCAGCGCTGCACAGCGGGGCAGTGATTCAGAATGCTGTTTATACCAATCCTGTGCAACCTTAACCCAAAAAATACCTGGTTTACCCCAGTAAACATGCTGCAAACTGCAAACTTTTACTCTAATCCAGACCTCCACACAACCGTGGCCTACAAAGTCTTCATCATGTAGGTCCTTTTCGTGCTGTGGGCAAATGAATGCGTGAAATGTTCACAATTAGCCTTTAAAATGAGCAGTTTGTATTCTCTGACGTAGTCTGATATGACAGGTAGAGGGGCCATCCTTCAGGATCCTCTGTCATCCCGCTCCTGTGAAAGCTCGCTTTTATGTTTCCATTAAGACAGGGGTAACGTCTTAAACGAGCATGTCTCACCCCTGACCCCTGGGGCCTGTTTTAGGGTCTGGGGCTCGGTGAAGTCACATGGGCCTTGGGCTGGCCGAGGGCTATGAAGAGTCGGATGCATCACCATAAACGAGAGCTCAGAGGTTGCAGCTAGCTGCAGGAGAGCCGACGCTGCATGAGAAAGCCTGGGCCCTGGAGCCCCAGGCCAGGGAAAATAACTAGCAATTGCGAAACAATGGTTTTAAAAGGCTCCTCGAAACGAGCCAGTGGATGTTCTTTGTTTCACTGCCGCGGCCACAGGGATGCCATGCTCACGACTCGACTCTGGATGAGATGGGAAAAAAAAAAAACGCATGTTTATAATCCAATCTGAATAATGCTTAATTATAATCGCTCCTGAAGGGAAGATATGTCTAGGATTATGGAAATTACCTATGAGGATAGAGAACAGTCAAAAGGGGCATTTTAATTAAAAAAAAAAGGATTGTTGAACACGACAGAAATGGGGGTGAGCAGTAGTAACATCAGATAAAACCATTGTACTTCTCCTTTCAGTAATTAAGCGTGAATTTCAACACAATAGGATGAGCTTTATAAGTGAGCGCACTTTAGCAGATGCACTTCAAACATGTCTCATTTGAACAAGCAGAGAGGTAAAAAATCTCACACTTATCTTAACATGACACCTAGCTTCAGGGCTTTTCCCTGGATGAGAACACACACACACACCCTTCTGAATAATTCAATTAGATGTGAGTTGAAGCTGGAAGGAGCACGGAGTTGTGAGTGTTTGTCATGCTCTATAAACCCACCTGGTGCGGCGGACGAGGGATCAAGAAACTGAAAAGAGGGAAGAGTGAAGGTACACATGGCTGGATGAGGAGAAGCCTGGTTGAAGACAAGTGCACTCATTGCTCAAACGTTGCTGTTGATGGCTCAGGAGATTTAATGGTGATTCTCCTAAAATTCCTTAGGAGAAAAAGCATTAGACAAAAACGACACGACAGTTTTAAAATGAAGTGACCCTTATTAATCCCACAATGGGGAAATTTCACCTCCACAATCCAACCCATCTGTGTAGTGAAACACCACATACACACTAGTGAAGACTTACCTGTGGCTGTGGGCAGCCCTATCCACAGCACATAGTAGCAGTTGGGGGTTAGGTGTCTTGCTCCAGGGCACCTCAGTCATGTACTGTCAGCTCAGGGAATCGAACCGGCGACCTTCCAGCCCACGACTGCCCCAGTTGCAGGTGAGCACGAGTGTTACTTTCTTGCCAAATCTGAGCACAATTTGTGACTTTACTCAGATCTCTACTATAGCATTTCATCACTGTCCAGACAAAAACCATGTATCTCCTTTTCTTTGGTGATTTTAATTGTTTTACATAATTTCAACGCAACATCTGTCCTTTATGTTCTGTGAAAATTTCGTGCTGAAACTCCCAACAGAAATGCTCTAAAATCACTTGGAAGAAAATCACTTTTCCTGAACTTACATTGAAATGCAGGAGTGTTTTTGCCTTCTCCTGTAAAGTCACTATTTTTGAGACACTTTTTTTTGGACAGCAATGATGTAATAGGTCTTGTTTCCTCAGGAGAAACATCTGAACATCAGGAAACTAAAGCACAGTCTTATTTGTCTTTCCATCTGATCTCAGGGTGGTCTAGAAGAAGCTACAGAGAAATTAAGGGGGTTTCTTTTCTGATTTTTCTTTCCTTTGAATCGGCTGGAGCTCCACCAGGAGAGGAGGATTGCAGCAGAGTATGAAGAAATGAGGAGGAGAAGTAGGTCAGTTATCTGGCACTACAGAGTAGCATAGGTAGAGCACAGCAAGCAAAGAAACCCCAACAAGTATAAACAAACAAACAAACATTTGGTGAGCATGCCAGACTTGACTGCTAGAAAAATCTAGCATCCACTACGGCTTAACAGTTTTGTCTCGGCCTTTTACATTATATGTGAAATTTTGACAAGAAAGAAATGCAAAGAGTTGATACTAAAACACAACTTGGAGCAATCATGTAAATAAAGCTGTGGTATGTATTATACATGAACAATAAGGCATGTTTTACTATTGACTTTTTACTGAAAATGGCATAATTAACAGAAATGAAAAAGAACAAATGGAAAAAGTTTTTTCGGTGTGATACTTTGCATTTTGTTGCCATATGGCAACAGCACACAACACTGGAACTGCAATCTACAGTGGCAAGAAACAAATACACATAGCCACACTCATCGTCAGGACAAGAAAAAAAGTCATATGTGTGATGCCATATATGCATAAAAGTTTTAAGCATTCAGAAAATAACATAATTTACTGATAAACCCACCAAGTTTTTCCCTTCAAATGTACTTAAGTATAAAGTAAAAGTACTAAAAGAGGAATTCTGGCTCTGATGTCCTGTTATCATTTTTATAACCAGACTGGCTTCATGAACTCATTTCAGGTGAAAGTCCTCCAGCGTCTCTCTTGGTAAACCAGTCTTTTAATAGAACGTCATTAATTAGTGACGCTGACGTCTATTAAAATGATCAGAAGCACAAAACACTGAAGGTAAACAGCTTCCATCAGGGAGAACCGAGTGGCTCTGAAATCACTTTTTACACACAAGCAAAGTTTCAGTTTCAGATTTATTTACAACTTAGTTCCAAGTTTAAGTTGAATAAAAACTGGCTTTAAACTCAGGATCACAGATGAGCTCCTTTACTATGTTGATCTGTAGGCGTCTGTTCATAAACATAAACCAGCCCAAACTCATTTACTATAAAATGAAATGGTGTTTGTAGAAATTCAGAAAAAAGCCGCGTCAGTCTCGACTGCATATGTGGACATATTTCTATATTGAGCTCTATTTACACAAAGTTAGGTTAGTTCATCATTTATGTTGAACAGACTCTCCCAAAGTTTTACTGCTTATAGAATTATACATGAAAAATAAAGCATGTTTCTCTGTTTTATCTTCCATAAAAAGGCATTATTGATAGAAGTTTAAAAAAATATTTTTACATGCCTTTAAATTTGTTGCCATATGGCAACAGCTCACAACATCAGAACTGCAATCTGCAATACGCCAAGCGGCAGGAAACAAATACACATAGCTCCACTCATATTTCAGACATGAAAAACCTCACATGTTTGATAGAAACAGGCATAAATGTTTTAATCATTCAGAAAATAAATATAATGATCGATAACATCAGCTTGGAATGGAAATGACTGTTATATTGTTTCCTGCTGTTGCCGTATGGCAACAATTAGATTTGCTCATTTTCTTTAAAACTGTTGTGCATTTTTAAAAATTTGTTATGTATAAATATTGAATTATGCAAACACTTTTTAGCTTCACGTGCTAGGCTGCACCATGTCAGAAGATGGTCCAAGGTGTCGCAGTGCAGTCCTGCTGGCAGCCACAGGCACAGCGGTCCATTACACAGGCTAATTAGCAGTTCCGCCATTGAGAAGCCAAATGACAGCATTTAGGAGAGACGGTAGCACAGCAGAGTGCCAGTGTCTAACAATGTGCTTCTTTAATGGGAGTGTTTTCTCCAGCTTCGTCTTCTTCTGCCAAGATATGACCCAGTGTGAAAAAATTCTTAAATAAAACTGTCTGCTGTGAAATGGTCCCCTGATCTGTTTACACAGTGGCAGTTTAAGTATTACACCACATCTAGTAGCTCATTTCAGAGGTCATTCCGAATGATAAAAAATTCCAAATGTTTTGCTCTAATAAAAATAAACATACAAATATAAAATATATATAAATGGAAAATTAAAGCTGCACTATGTATGTTTTTGGGGATTTGGCGACCTCTCTGGTGGAAATGTGTGACTGCATGCAACATTTTGTAACCTGAGTTGTGCTTTGACTCCTTTTCTTGAACGGATGAATCTGATGATTGTGAGTGCACTTGAAGACTATTTAAAGAGAACTGGAAGTGAATTATCTACTATTTTTAGCATATTATGATCCGTATAATGTTCATTTTTGCATTTCAGAGCTAAACAAATACCCACGTGGTTGTTATAGTGTGGTGGTTAACACTTCTGCCTTTGACACTGTAGACTGGGGTTCAATCCCCCACCAGGGCAAACACCCTCCACTATACCAGTAGGAGTCCTTGGGCAAGACTCCTAACACCACCTTGGCCTCCCTGTGTAAATTGATCAAATTTTAAGTCGCTCTGGATAAGAGCATCTGCCAAATGCCGTAACTGTAAACATCGAGATGGACCTATTTCTGGGCGTGTGCGAGTGACGTTAACACAAAGATGTATGACATGGTCCAAAATACTAACCATAAATCTGACCCTCACTTATGCACAAGTATTTCAGGTTGTAGACCAAATTTTCGTGTGTCAGTATTGCTACTTCTTTCAATTTCCACAAAAGTGCAGCTTTATGGAATCAAACAAGTACGATAAAACAACTCTAAAGATTTCAGCATATAACTCGATTAATGCATCAATGTATTTATTCTTTAACAAGCTAAATAAACACAGAAATGCAATGAAACATGTTTCTAAACAGAGATGTGTGTACAGGAGGTAGTAAACCAGAGGAGAAGTGGAAGAAAGTCTGTTGCTGCTCTCTGGTGGTCAAAAGAGGAATTGCACAATACTCCCCATTTTTGTTTGGGTGTCTGCAAACAAGAGATATAGGATCTAAAACTAACAAATCGGAATAAAATGAACATAAAAGCACCGCAGTTCACGCCAAAGCAGAGAAACATTCACTTCTTTTTCTTCTTCTTTTTCTCTTTCCCTGCTGGTTCCTTCTTTGAAGCCTTTCCAGGTTTCTTCTTTCCTTTGCCCTGCTTTGCCGTGTCCTCAAACTCCTTGGCAGCTCGCGCTCGTCTTTTGCCCAGTGGAGTCCGGCTGTACCAGGCCTGCCAGGACGCAATACCACACACACCATCCACTTCAATATTAGCCCCTATACTGCATTTATTACCAGATAATGAGTGACCATTGGTGGACCATTCATACACAGCACTGACACTGACATTACAAATGTACTACTGACCGTGACTGTGGTGGAGCTGCTCTGTGGTCAGAAACTGACCTCTGATGAAGGCATAAAGCAAGACTAATACAAACTGCGCAACAGATGGGCTGCAGTCTCTAACTGTGCACCAGTAAGATGATCCTGCAAAGTAGCATTAAAGACGAATGATGTGAAATGATGACGATTTCTTTAAAGTGGTGGGGACGGGAGCCATGGGTTCTGATGTCTGGCACTCAAATTTGCCAGTCATTTTGCTACCTATCCAAAATGACCAGTAGACCTACATGTCTGAGTTTTTAGATGTAATGTTTAGGGTAAATAGTTAAATCTGTAAAATATGTGGATTAATGGATTATCCCCTTGAACCATAATCTTTAATAATTTCCATCAAAATCTTATTGATTTTAAATCATCATTGAAAAGGAAAAATAAATACATTTTAATCAGTATTTCTGATTAATTATCCATATAGATTTTAAAAAATACATTTTAGGCCAAAATCCTATCTTTAAACTACTGCAAAACAACGTCTCAGGCATCAGGCAGCGTATTCATAACATTTCATATATGACCTTCTGTGATTGTAGCCTTTAGAGGCATTAAATGCTTCAGACATCGGGTTCCTACCACTACCACTGTGAACAACTCTGACTCTAGAACCAATCATGTCACATCAAACCACTCTGAACGACACTGTTTACATCTTAAGAATTTAAATCGGTCCCACTTTATATTAGTGTCGCTAATAAGTTTACTTACACATCAATAACATAGATAACAACACTGTAACTACCAATGTTACAGATGGATTACAGACGTACAGCCTGTGTAATTGCACATGTGTAATAACTTCAGTTTTACACAAGTGTATCTTTTTGATAAAGTATTTTTTTACATATTACATTTGGTTTACATTATTACTGTGTAATAGCTTTGTTGTAACTAATCACATCACATTAATTGCATTCTATAAATAACTCTCCGTAATTGCACTGTACCAATATATCAACTGTGTAATTACATCAAGTTTACTTCTATAACAGTGACTACATCATTGGTTGGTACATTGTTTGTAGCATATGTTGTTCACGTGTAACTACACAGTTATTAGAGACACCTTAAGGTAAAGTGGGACCTTTAATATTGATGACCAGTTAGAGATACTCAGTAACACAAAGGATGATGAATAAAGTAAATATATGTTCCTGTATCTCTGCTTGTCTCTTACCTTAAAGGCCTCCTCCTCCTCTCTGTAGATGGGGTCTTGCCTGGCGAGAGGGGGGATGAACTCCAGGGCAGTGAGGGGTCTCTTGGCTTGCTGAGTGAGGCGGCGAGTGCTCAGGACGCTTTGCACTGCCTGCAAGATGTGACCCTGAGCGTAGCCATCAGTGACCTTAGCCAGAGAGCTCAGGTCCAGAGTGGGACCCAGCTGAGCCCCTCGCACCGCAAGCAGCTCCTTCCATAAAACTACACACATACAGGACTCTTATTACTCTTATTACAATGCAGTACAGTATGTGGCGCGAGCAGTGAATCAGCTCACGCATCCTGTTTGCTATATACAGTGCTGTACCAATAGGATAGACTGAACCACTCCAATCTCCGCACCTGTCAGATACACAGATACAAACACAGTACCTTGCAAAAGGATTCAGTCCTCTCGAACGCTGTTGACACTTTCTGGATAGCAAATTAGGCTTTATTTCAGTTTTTCATTAAAATATTTGCAGACGTGACTTTGGAAATTTAATATTAGAGCTTGTAGTGTCAGAGCTACATAGCTGTGCAGTCTCCATAGACACACACTGGTGGTGGAGTGGGTCATGCTGAAGAGATCAGTGGCTTTAAAATAACACTGCCAGAGGATGCCACTTTTACCACCAGTCAGTCAGCTTAAAACTTCTGCCCTAATAGATCAGTCCTCGTTGATTGCAAGTGCTATTATTTTGAAATGGAATCGTCTAAGAGCAACAGCACGTCCATCCATCCATCCATCCATCCATCCATTTTCTAAGTCGTTTCTCCGTCAGGGTCGCGGGGGATGCTGGAGCCTATCCCAGCGGTCATCGGGCGGAAGGCAGGATACACCCTGGACAGGTCGCCAGTCCATCGCAGGGCAGACAGACAGACAGACACAGACAGACACTCACACCTAGGGGCAATTCAGCATGTCCAATCGACCTGACTGCATGTCTTTGGACTGTGGAAGGAAACCGGAGAACCCGGAGGAAACCCACGCAGACACGGGGAGAACATGCAAACCCCACACAGAGAGGAGAGTCACCCGGCAGGGGAATCGAACCCAGGCCCTCCTTGCTGTGAGGCGACACCACGCCACCGTGCCGCCCGCAACAACACGTCACAGCCCTAAAACGGTAGTGTTGAAGCCCATGGTGTGTAAAAATTGCTGCGTTGCATTACTTGTTATAAAGCTTCACACTGTCTCTGGAAGCAGCATCAGCACAAGAACAGAGCACTGGGAGCTTCATGAAATTGGTTTCTATGTCGGAGCAGCTGCACACAAGCCATGTGTCAGCTGGAGTGGTGTAAAGCACGCCAACACTGGTCTCTGAAGCAGTGGAAATATGTTTTCTGGTGTGATAAAACATACTTCACTGGAAGGCTGATGAACGAATCTGGGCTTGGTGGAAGTCAGGAGAATGCTACCTACTGGAATACACACTGCCAACAGTGCAGTTTGATGGGGGAGGAATAATGAACTGGGGTTGTTTTTCAGGCTTTCGGCTCGGCCCTTTGGTTCCAGGGAAGATCAGTATTAATGCTGCACCACACAAAGACATTTTACACTGACGGCATTTGGCTGACGCTCTTATCCAGATTGATTTACAATTTGATTATTTTACACAGGGAGGCCAAGGCGGTGTTAGGAGTCTTGCCCAAGGACTCTTATTGGTATAGTGGGGTGCTTGCCCTGGTGGGGGATTGAACCCCAGTCTACAGTGTAGAAGGCAGAGGTGTTAACCACCACAGTATACCAACCGCCTACTTTAGACAACCATATGGCTCCAACTTTGATTTGATGAAGGCCAGTTCATGTTCCTGCATGACTCTGCACAATTCAAGGTCCTTAAAGACACAGTTTAAATGAATTTGGTGTGGAGGAACTGAGGAACTCTGCACAGAGCTCTGACATCTTGGGGCTTCATATATTATATTCATATAGGTGAGATGTCCACATACTTATGGCCATGTATATAGCGTATAAGGAAAATCACTGTTTTATGCAAACAGTTAATTCAGTTAAATTTTTTGGCTGTCTATAACTTAATGTATAAAATACTAGCTGTTTTGAATTTATATGGGAGGTATTGCTTATTTGGGGTGGCTTAGTTGCAATACTGTGGTAAAACTAACCCTGCCATGTGGAGGCTGTGTTTCACCCTGGTTAGCTCTAGCTGTGCGTTATTTATATACTTAAAAAATCTGTTACATTGCAGCCACCAATAGGGAGATTAACATAATACCTGTGTAAATAAATGACTTATTCACGCAACACATTAACTCAAAAACAGCTAGTATAAAAAAAAGCTACTTTTATGGCACAAAATAGTCTTTATCATGAATTTGCAGGAAAATGCCCAAGTTTAAGTGTGATCTCTGTAGAGGATGTTTAAAAGTATTTTTACTTTAAAAACTCAACAAAATGTCATTTGTTTAAGGGTGTTCAAACCTTTACACACGACTTTAAAGATTCACTCGAAAGAGGCCCCAAATATTCAGTAATAACTCTTTCCAGACAAAGCAACCTGATCGAAACAATATGCAATGAGCTCCTCAGTACAAGGAGCTTCGAACAAGCCAGGATCAGAGTGATGAGGTAGGCGCCGGACAGCCGTTGCGACGTTTAACCTCCGTTCGTAACTTCCTGGTGCAGACCCCCCGTACCCCTTCATGTGTCTGGTATAAAACGGAGACCACCTCCAGCATCGCATGCAATGCAGTTGATTACACACACAACAAGGTATGTAGTGTATTTTTTTGTTTCAGATTGCTTCATCATAACGGGAGCTACAGTAGAATATCTGGGGCCTCTTTCGAGTGAATCTCCCTGTATTATAACAAGATGTGACCTCTTAAAGTAATGCTTAATTATACGTTTGGACTTACTCATCCGTGAGGCATAGTCTGGTCTCGGGATCAGGATGATCTTTTTGTAAACCTTACAGAGTGGTTTGAGGTCGGCATCAAAAGGTCTGCGGGAGGTCCCCACAAGCAGTACTCTGTCTTCTGCTTTAATGGACTTCACCACCTTCGGCAGGTCTTTCTTAAGCCTTTTGGGCTCCATCTGAAGCATTAAGGCACAAAGGGAAGAGTAGAAAGAGTATGAAAGGGCAGCAGACAGGATGGCCTGCAGATTCTAGCAAAGGCAAGGAATCTATACCAGGGTATCAGGTCATTACAACATATTAAAAAGCACTGAATAAATAAAAAAAAGAAGGGCATATATGGCATTAAAGGGAACCCTGACTGCCTCACTATAGTGTACATGTCCACTGCAGTTGAAATATGCTGACATATAAATATTTTGAAATATAAAGGAATAACTAATTAGTATAGAACATTCACATTACACGGTTTTTCAAACTTTAAGAAGGTTTCTCGCACTAGAACATCCCATTTATCACCATTGTCTATCCACCAGGTTCTCTTGGAAACCAAGGAATTGGTTCTAAATCATCAAATGTAAAGATTTGCCCAGGATTTGCTGAAAAAGCAGGACTGGAAAAGCACTGAACCGGTGCTGGTTCAGACTCTTGGAGATTCCTTGGACAGTAAATACAATAAACAGTGGATTCTTGACAAAATCAAGCCTCACTTCTTTACAGTGGTGGTGATGGGAACCAGGATTTGTAAAGTCTACAATGCAAATATATACCATTTTATTTACTATCCAAAATGGTTAAATCTATTATTGGTTTATTGGTTAATTTATTATTTTGACTCGCTGCATCCTGCATCCACTTCTCTGCCCTAAAACACACATTTTAGGCCAAAAGTTTCTCAAAGCTATCGCAAAACAGTGTCTCAGGCGACATCTGTAACCATTCCATGTAGTCACTTTCTGTGAGGAGCTTTTAGAGGTGGACGTCTGGTTCCTATCACCACCACTGTGAACAGTTCTGACTCTAAGTTTCTCTAGAACAGAGTATTTCACACCAAACTGCTCTGAATGACTTTGTTAACCACTAAAACATTTAATTATCCTTAAAAAAACACTGAACTCAAATCGCAGACGACTGAATGTACCCTGGAAATGTATTCAAATTCCTGAGCCACAGGAGGGCAGTAGAGGCTTCTTCAAGACCTCAGTGTGGAAGTCTGAAAGGGCACTGCTGTTGCTTTTCTCTCCTCAGGGGGGGACTAACCACCTATTGTTTTTAAAATGTGCCAAACAGAGACCGTTGTGCGTAGGAGTGCATGTACATGTGTGTACACATATGTTTGTGTGCTTGTGAACCCACATGTCCAGTGCAGCCCAGTTGGCAGGCGTACCTCTTTCTCCGCTTTTGGAACTTTCTTGTAGAATGATTTCTCAGCGTCTCCGATCCAAATAACAGAGGGCTGCAGCTGGCGAGCCACCTGCCCAAACACAACAACAAATCCCTCCAACACAGGCCAAACACACACTCTCACACTCCTACTAGAGCAAAAACAACTGTACACCAACAGGCCCTTCAGGGCTCATGCACAGAATTCCACATAATAGACCAGATAAGGTAAGATTTTATTTTCTCACTTAGTGTAAGTTTCTCACTTAGTGTAAGTTTCTCACTTACAAATAAATCATATTCTGTGCTGATTACCTGGTAAACATGTTCTGTCGTGAAAACTATACATGCATATACATATTGACATATGCAAATCCAGATACATAATACTGTTCAAAAGTCAGAGACCACCCTGTAGTCCATCCAAATGACCTTTGCGCACAAATGATTGCACTTTCAGCAGAAAACATACATTTAACAGAAAACCACATAGAAGCTTCTACAACTACAATCCTGTTTCCATAAAAGTTGCGAAATGTAAATGAAAACTAAATACAAAGATGTGCAAAACATTTAAACCCTATATTTATTTGAAAGGACCCCGCCAGGGCTGTCCATTGTCACAGATTCTGCTCATCACTTTAATGGACAGAATTTCACAGAACAGCCAAGTTTCGGAGGGTGTCCGGCATGGTGGCCTCAGGATTTCACATCTGCTTTTTGCGGATGATGTGCTCCTGTTGGCGTCATCAGGCCGGGACCTCCAGCTCTCTCTGGACCAGTTTGCAGCCGAGTGTGAAGCGACTGAGATGAAAATCAGCACCTCTAAATCTGAGACCAGGGTCCTCAGTCGGAAAAGGGTGGGATGCTCTGCCCAGGTCACAATCCAAATAGTCTGGACTCTGGGGCAGCCAGTCCATTGTTCACAACAGCTTTTTGTCTAGTTCCTTTTCTCAGTAACAGCTTCTTCACCGCTGCCCGTCCCTTCAGACCCACAGCGCTGAGTGGAAGTATGGACAGAAGCATAGAGGAATGCAAGAACGACACGTTTTCTTTAGGTGGCGTCCCAAGTCCCATTTCCTTTTTACGTTTGAATAATTTTTGAACTGCTTCTGCAAACACCTGTATATCTAATTCCTCATAAATGTCTCCTGAAAATAAAGAACTGGTACATAGTGGTCATTTTGACTTGAAACTAAATAAATGAACGGTGGTCTCTGATTTCTGTCTTTTGGGCGGTGTTTCTTCAACTACTGGCACTTCTGGCCATCCAACTGTCCAAAACCCTCAACAATTTTTTTTTTTATAAAATGTATCAGAGTCGGTCATATAAATAATGAGCTCTGCAAAAATTCAGATCATTTTTCTTTTAGTCTGAATTTGTCTTTACAAAAAATTAAATCTGACTATACAAACCTCTGAGCTGTGGTGTGAAGGACAATAGCAGTACAGACATTTTCGTTCTTTTTGGCAAGTAGAGCTTTAAAGCTCTCATTGAGAACCCATTCATTAGAAGACGTGCGGTAATGACATGCATAAAGAAGAATCTAGAACCATGTCACTGTGTGTGTTTTGCACACTGTAGAATTAGACCTCCGCATTTAACCCATCCGTGCAGTGAAACACCCACATACACACACTAGTGAACGCACACACTAGGGGGCAGTGAGCACACTTGCCCGGAGCGGTGGGCAGCCCTAATCACAGCGCCCGAGGAGCAATTGCTCAAGTGCCTTGCTCAAGGGCACTTCAGTCATGGACCGTCAGCCGAGGGGATCGAACTGGTGACCTTCTGGTCACAGGGCTGGTTCCCTGACCTCCACCATGACTGCCTGCAGAACATTAAAAGATGAAGGGACTCCTAGACCACACTTTGGTCCAGGGGCTATTTGGCTTATAACTTATGTTTCTAAAAGAAGCAGGTGTGGCTTTGAAACCAATGTTATTTAAGGTTGTTTGGTTTGTTGTGGTAAAGCATTGAACATTGATTCAGCTGAAGAGCCAATTCAGTAATTTCGTGTTATGCAAGAAAACAAAATTACAGGTGTGGAACATTAAGAAAATGAATGTCCTGAATCGAGTAATCGTGACTGCCCCAATTCCCCATTCATCATCGTCTCGCACAGTGGACGTGGTGTGTTTACCCTGTTTGAGCACAAGGCCCAAGCACAGCCAGATGCCTCTGAAAGATAAGGGCTAAGTAGAGAGGTGACCAGAGGATGGGAAGGTATTCATCTGGTAACAGCAGAGCAAGCAGGAAGCCGCAGCTGAACAGGGCCCTGCTCCCAACTTGCATTGGGAGAGGCACTGAAAGAGCCGTATCCGCACAATGCAAACAGACGCAACCTCAACCCTCCACTTAGTTTATCTCCTGCTCCAGCTGTGCTCAACCAGAGCTCCACAAGCAGCTCTAAGCTTGGCTTTCCTTCGCTCTCTGACTCAGAGGCCAAGACACAAATGCAACCACAAAAGAACACGCCCCACCGACCCTCCACAAAGCCCCCCAGTGAAGATCGCTCACGGGCTGCACATTTATGACTAGGCAAGAAAAGGCAATGTGCGGATACGCTTCTGCCAAGCTTTTAGTTCCTCATTAAAACCTCCAAGCCTGTTTGTTTATGTTTATGTTCTTGGGGAAAAGTAAACAGAACTAAATGTTCATCATGTCATTTCATGGCATTGATGGGTGTTGCCATGGTGACATAGTAAGCAACGTGTTTAGATATGCATGTCATGTTGTATCCTGGAAGTGCAGTAACAAACAGAGCACGCAAAGCCTGACCTTTCTTAGGGACATGAGTCTCGGCCATGTATGGATGAAGTTTGGGAGGAGGAGAGATCTAATCTGAGCGCATAACTCTACAGAGCTCGTGCATTTTACACATAACAGAATACGACCTCCGTTCTTCATCCCCGTTATTACAAACACCTTAGATTTGCAGGCCCTTTAGGGGGGCTAATCTTATACTGCCTGCTATATAAGTGTACAAATACAGACTTTAGCCCATCTGTTGTCAGTCCACTCTCTCCAAGGCCTGATTCCGTGGTGCTGCATTTAACCCATCCGTGCAGTGAAACACCCACATACACACACTAGTGAACGCATTACACCACCATTACAATACCATTACACAAGTTGAGCTGCAAGGAAAAAGTAGACAATTTAGACAAATTAACTCAGACCTAAGGCCCCGTTCACACCTCTCCGGAATATTTCTGAAGCTTTTTCCTCTGGGTTTTGGCTTCCCGGCCACACGAAAATCTGTTTTCACTGAAATTGACAATGAAAGTTCTTGAAAACGCTCTCCAGGGAGGAGAGTTCTGATTTCAGTGCTTTGGTGTGGACAGAAAATACACAGCTTTTTATAAATGCTGACATCACGTAGCTGTTTTCACTTATTAAGCAAGCGCAACTGACTGAAATGTGGCTGACAGTTGGGTTGCTCAGCAGTTTAGGGATGATTTGGGAGTTATGATCATGTTTAGAATGACTTTCGTTTAACTGCAAGTATTTAAAAAGCAACTGTTATTCAAAAGATGCATCAATTCTTGATCACTGACCAAGGTCAGATTCCAAATAAATCCTAGGCATAAATCAAATGGGTGAAATGCCTGATCAGAGTCGCTTATTCTTCAGTGATATGAAGCTGAAGTCAGATATTCACCAGCTTATTGTTTGAATTTTCCCGTTAAACCTTAAAAGGAGCAGCCATTACATTCTGATGCTTCAGGCGTCAGAACTGCTGGACTATTTCTGGTGAAATGGTTAGCTGCCCAGACAGCAGATTAGATTAGATTAGATTTTCAATGCTTGTTATGAAGAAAACGACCATAATACATCAAAACAACATTAAACTAAGAAAATATATATGGGTATCGCAATTTTTTAACAGAGAAAATTCTCACATTTGTGGGATTCTTTGGTCGCTTGTTTAGCCAACTTGCCGGTTTTTCTTTTTCTCTAATAACACTATTTGGAGTGTCTCTGAAAAACCTCTGTTCGGAGGACCATGTAGCCTTAACGTTACGCCCCTACCCTCCATCTCAACAGGAATCGGGACACCCTACCCCTAGATGTGAACACGCAATACAGAGGGTTAAGGGCTCAGTGGTAGTGGCGAGAGGTGAAATGGGACTGGGCCACATTTCTAACACTCAGCCATCAAATCTGCTTCATTTACAAAATCTAATCTATATCGGCTACATTTATAAAAATATGTAGTTACGCATGGATGAGGCCTTAGACCAATGCCATAGCATGCAGACGGTGCTGGGCAGAAAACTTGTCTGAATACTGAATACACTGTCATATAACATTATATATATATATATATATATATATATATATATATATATATATATAATTAAATATGTATATAAATGAAATAAGACATTTTTGCTTTGGAACACCAGGGTGCTGATTTCATATCTACTTCCTCCTTAAATTTCAGAAACAATTTCCATATTTTTTCTTTTGTCGTGTGAGTTATCCTTTCCTGGATTAGACAGGAAGACAACCCTGTCAGCCATGCATTCATCAAAGGTGCGTATAGTATATACTTTTCCGGTGTGTGCTAATCCAGCGTTGAGCATATTGTTGTTGTCAGAACAAAACCTCGTATCTCCGAAATAGTAACTTTACAGGAGAAGGAGAAAACCTACTTTACTTTTAATGTAAGTCAATGGAACCAGAATTTTTCATAAGTCATTTTGGGCTGTTTCTTTTAGTCCGTTCATCATGAAAATTACACACAATATAAAGGTCAACAGGCATGTTCAAATTATGATAAAAACTGAAAAATGACAAAAATGGAGATACAAGGTTTTCTTCCGACAGCAGCGATATGTTAGAGATCTTTATTTTCTTTTTTTTTTTTAAAGACAGTTTTGGACAGGTGGGTATTTCTTTGGAGAGAATCCTTGAAATAATCCCTGTTACTTGCCTCCAAAAGTTCTGTATCGCTATACAATCCCATAAACAATGAAATAACGTTCCCTTTAATGTCCTGTACATTTTATACATGTATATACATTCTCATCAAAAACTCACTTATTTAAATTAAGTTACAACAATCTCGACATTATTTGAAACATCATTTTGACTATGAATTGGGCTTAACTTAAAAAAATGATTTTAAGTTAAAGACTTAAAAAAAAAAAGTGTGTAACTTGCCTTGAAACACAGGCACAAGTCCAGTATGACACGATTGCAGAGCTTTTACCTTGAGCACCATGTGCAGGAGGTACTGAAGGCCACTCCTGCCCGGATATTTGCCTGCCAGGTTGGCGGGGGAGAGGTTAAACAGGTTGGCTCCGGTCTCCGTGCAGAGAGCATGCAGCAACATCTTCTTGCCCACGCCTGAAGGACCAGCCAGCAGCAGAGAGCGGATCAGAGGCCCTCTCTCATGGACACTCTGAGAGCCTGGAGAGCAGTGATCCTCTGATTAACACCGCATGCTTAAGTTAGTTCATTTCACCTTACTTAACTTTTAAATGCACATTGTGTTGTTGGTGATCTGTGACGTCATTCCCACTCTCCACACTGCCCACTGTGGCCAGATAAGTGATATGAAGTTATAAAATATTTTGAGCATTTTACACTATGAAGGCAGTTATTAGATTTTTTTCTGTGCCAGGTTCTTAACAACAAGGCATGTAGTTGATGTTTTACTTTATAAACTTCATTGTTTTTTTGTCAATATACACTCATTCCAAATTTGATGCCTGCAACATGTTCCAATAAAGCTGGGACAGGAGCATGTTTACTACTGTGAGTGTATATACATGCACTCAATAATCCCATCATAATCGGATTTCTCAAGTTATCCAATTATTCAAACGGTCATGTAAGCACCGTAATCCGATGTAGAAATCCGATTAAGAGGCTGGATTTTAGCTCAGTAATCAGATTTCTCAGCCTGTAAACTCTTACTCTGATTTCTTTCGGATTTCTCACTCCGCACATGTGCAGATCAGACGGTGGATGTCACGAGAGTGGCGCTGAAACCAAACACGAAATAAAGGATTTAAATATTCTTCATCTTCTAGATGATGTTTGTTCATATTTTCAGGTAAAGTTGTGTGATGTTTAAAAAAAAGCTGCGGTATAAAGTTTGAGTTTTACGTTACGTTCACGTCATGTTGTCTTCTGTGAGTCTATTGGCTGGTTGCAAAGCAGAAATCTGATTACTGTCTGACTCATGTGGACCCAGGGCCCAGCGGTCACTTTGTTTAGAGCTGGTTTTGACCTGTTGGTCATACCGACCCAGTGCAGCACGCGGTTCAACGTCAGCGCAGCAGCGTAAAACTTTGGGAGAGTCTGTTCAACATAAATGATGAACTAACCTAACTTTGTGTAAATAGAGCTCAATATAGAAATATGTCCACATATGCAGTCGAGACTGACGCGGCTTTTTTCTGAATTTCTACAAACACCATTTCATTTTATAGTAAATTAGTTTGGGCTGGTTTATGTTTATGAACAGACGCCTACAGATCAACATAGTAAAGGAGCTCATCTGTGATCCTGAGTTTAAAGCCAGTTTTTATTCAACTTAAACTTGGAACTAAGTTGAATTAAGTGAATAAATATTTTAGTACTTTTAATTTCAATACTTAAGTACATTTGAAGGTAAATACTTTATTACTTTTACTTAAGGGAGGAACTTTTACTGGAGTGATATTTTACCTTGGGGGTCTCTACTTTAACTCAAGTACATGGTTTGTGTATCTACCACTACAAGTCAATGTAGATTCATTAATCACTGCTTTCTGTTCTGATTTGTACTTCACCTACTTTCCCAGCTCTTTTGGAACTGGGTTTGAAATAAAAGGACATCTTACGAGTTTTTCCCTCCTCAGTGCAACTTGCCATTTGCTAGACCTGCTGACTTTCTTGCATCGCAAGAAATAAAGTAATACAAGTAATAAAAGTAATAAAAAGGATAAAAAAGTCGCTTCACCTGCCTGAAGCCTTTTTTAGTTGTAGCTACAAAGCAAATGTACACTGATGCTTGAATTTACATGATTGAAATGTACCATCAGTTGCACCTGAATGTGTTACAAACATTTCAGCTCTTCCCAAAAGAAATGAACTGAATAACCTGAGAAACTGTGTTGATGTAATGGATTTTATTCATGTGCAACCGACTGACGCACAGGAATCATGTAGAATGAATACAGTAATAGAAGCAAAACATAAACTGGGTCATTGAGTTGTTTGAGGTGAAAAGCTTCATTTGTATAGAAATGCACTGATTACAATGGTGCTGATCGGAACCAGGTAGTTGTGATATCTGCAACAGAAATACAGCCATTTATTTACAATCCAAGACAAACGGTGAGCGAGGGACAGGAGTGACGTGGAAACTGGTGGTGGGTGTGTGGAAGATCGCTTAATGTTGGTGGGTCTGAGGTTGTACTTAAAATGAATGTGATATTTATGTTGTACTTTAATCACAGCAACAATTTAATGAAATAATTAGAGCTTTTTGCTATACGACAAGTGTCAGGTAGCTGCTATGTTAAAAAATAAGTGAACTACATCTTGATCCTCTACTGAATGCATTAAATAACACTTTTCTTGCACAAAATCGTCATTGATTTACCTTTTTGGACCCGATTATTACATTCAAAAGCATTAAAAGTAATAATAATAATAATAATAATAGCTGGGGTCCTTTTGGAGTTTGTTGCCTTGAGGCAACATTATGCAGCGATGGGAAGAAATGCTATATTCCCTGAAGTGAGACCTGGCTTGTGATTGGTTAAATCCATTCTACTGTCTCACAATGTTGCTTCTAGGCAACAAACATATTTCTTCAAAATCAAGCAGATGCTTTTCAATGATGAACTCAAACTCTTCCCTTTGTTACTAACCCTATTGTTGACTTTAAATCTGTATAATGTTTTTGTAAAGTGAGAGAAATCAGTTTGTTGCCCTGAGGCAACATCGTGCAACAGAGGGTTAACCAGCAGCAAGCAGTCACCTGCTGTGCTGAGCCGTATGGAGCGATATTAGTCATTGGAGTGAAAAGAATTTGAGTCTGCAGCCTGTCGATTTCATGTTAGTCAAGATTTTTTCATTTAAAACTGACACAGTTTTTTCCTGGAATTCACTGAACCGTTTGTTTCCATGTGTTTTTGAAACATTTTGAGTTTGAGATTTTTTCACATGTAATGTTGATACAGGTAAAATAGTGGTGAATCTGGAGACATACGTTTTCTTCAGGAACAACTTTGCCTTAAAACTAAAACACCCTGCATGAACTTCTACACCATGAACAGATTTTAAAAAGTAGCTTTTAGGCCTCAAATCTGCTGTAAAAACAATGACTCAGTGATCGGGCAGTGATCTGTAACCATTTCATGGCAAAACTTAATGTGAAGTGGCTCTTCGTGGCAAATTCTTCATACATCTGGTTCCTATCACCACCACTGCGCACAATATTGACTCTAGTTTCTCTAGAAACCCCTGAATGACTGATTCACATCATGACAACTGAATTATGCAGAAATTGTGAAAGCTTATTTCCCTTTATTTCCCTTCCTTGGCACATTTGAGGCGTTTGAAGGCTCCTTCAACATCAAAACTGCTGACCCTGACGAAGATCTGCCATATCTGATGTGATTAAACTAACTCAATTGTTTGTGGCTTTACTTGTTTGTTAAAATGACCAATACAAATCTAATAACACACATTATTTCTTGTCTAATCCTTCATTACTCTGCAAAAAGTGTGTCGTCAGATCTATATTTAAAAAAAAAAAAAGAAACTTCATGTGGTAACAAGTAAATTAAAGTAAGTTTTATTATTTTCTAATATTTAAATATAATTCTCCTTGCAAAATGTTATTATTCTCAGGCTAAACGATCCATTTGAATTCATTTTACATAGTTTCGTTATTCTCACCATGACCTCACCCAGTCTTTCAGCATGAACGCTAACAAAATGGCAAATTTGCATTCAGCTATTTGAGTCTCGGCGATTCTAATCCAATTTAAACTTACTTTAACAACTAATTTAATACAATGGAGTTGTTTTAATGGTCCCACTTTATATTGTCTCTAATAACTGTGTAGTTACATGTGAATAACATATGCAACAACACTAACTATTGATGATTTGGTTAATGTTACAAATGTATTACAGAGGTGCCGTCCATGTAATTACACATTCTATCAGAATAGAAGAATAGAATAGAATTAATAGCCATTTGTCACTCTGTGTGTTTTGCACACTGTGAAATTAGACCTCTGCATTTAATCCATCCGTGCAGTGAAACAGCCACATACATGGTGGGCAGTGGGCAGCCCTATCCACGGCACCCGGGGAGCAATTGGGGGTTAGGTGCTCAAGGGCACTTCAGTCATGGACTGTCAGCCAAGGGGATTGAACCAGCGACCTTCCAGTCACAGGGCTGGTTCCCTAACCTCCACGACTGCCCCCAACTTCAGTTTTTGCCACATGTAATTACACAAGTGTATCTTCTACACAGGAACTTTGGTCTCACTTTATATTAAGTGTCTCTAATAACTGTGTAGTTACATGTGAACAACATACGCAATGACAATAACCACTGATTTTTAATTTTTAATTTAATTTTTAATTACACAAGTGTATCTTAATAGTTGTAACAGCCTATTCTCTCTCACATAATTATGGGGTAATAACACAAATCTAATTACATTTGTAATCAGACTGGAACAGCAGTTTTAGAAGTTTATTTCTAAAGTAAATTGTCCAGCATTTAGCTGGTGTTTATGTTTAAGTGATTGGAACCCCTGAATTCAATGAATTGGGTGAGTGAATACTTTTGGAAATATAGTGTTTTTGAAAGTCTGCCTGTTAATTTTTTTCAAAGTGAAAAGGTTGCACAAGTTTTTTTTTAAAGCAAATTCATCTAATTTAAGTTACAGTGTAGAAATCCTTCCTACTGTCGACGTGCCTCTGCTCCATAGCTGCTTTGCAAACAGCCTTTATAGGCTTTTAACCTAATGACCTCTGGTAACCTTTATTAGTCACACTAATGCAAAGGTAATTAGCCTGGGAAGTCAGACATCAACACAGATGCTGATTACTGTAGCTGCTGCTTTTCTGAAATGAAAGAACAATAGTTTAATGGGTCTCTAAGCATTTGTTCCATCTGATGGCAAATGTGGCTAAAGGCTCCAACTGTGACCAGGAAGCAGTGTGAATGTGTGAACCCTAACCCCCACACACACACACACACACACACACAAATCCCGCTGAGGCGAACGCACAACAAACACAAACATCCGGCCGCATGCACATATCCCTCTGAGCTCTCGGTGGGAGTGCGGCAGGTGCAGGCCAAACTCATGGCTGCACCTATAGCTGAACTACAGTATCCAACATCCCAGAGCTTTGGCTCCTAGCCAGCCACAAGACGGCTCAGCGAAGCTCACCGCAGACTTAAAGTGACCCCTAGTTGATCGGCTAAGGCATGATTGGTGTTGAAAGTTTGCCTCTTTCATTTTGAACTGGAGTTCCAAAGCTAACAGAGATAACAAGCAGCAGAAGCTTTTGTTTCATTCACACTGCGCTATGCATGCCTTGGTCATCCCACACTTGGCTTAAACCAAGCTTGAGCTATTATTATACTGATACCTACAAAAAATATCAACAAAATGTAAGATTCAAGATCGCCACTGCTGTTAAGTGACGGTGCTTTAAGGCCAAGTAAAAATAATAGACTTCGAGAATAAAGTCATAATGTTTCGAGAAATAATTCACAATATTTTGGAGAAAAAAACATTGTCATATTTGCAGGATAAAGTGGGCTAACTGTAGGGGGGCTGCCATACCGTGCTGGCATCAGTCTAATCAGGAATGGTGTGCTTGTATACAGCTTTTCTACCAGACATCCAAATTATTCTTTTTTTCCATAGGAATGAATGAGGTGCAAAGGTTTGTGCACCCAACTTCTGTCATGTTGATACAAGTCCATCAGCAACACCCTATTAACCATGTGGGGAACCATAGCAACCACCCAGCGGCACCCTAGCAACCACATGGGACACTAAAGCAACCACCTAGCAACCACCCGGGATACCATAACAACCACTTATTAGCACCTTTACAATCACCTAAAATAACACGATAACAGTTTAGAAACACCCAAGCAGCCGACTGGGACCTGCTACAGTTGTGCAATGACCCTGCATTTTCTTCAAGAAGTGCACGTTTCTCATTCATGTCATTCGCTTTATTTTTTGCCAGATATCCGCCTCTATGTCTTCACATGAAATAAACTCTTGGAATCCATTCCATTCATTCCTGTCACTTGGAACTGGATGCAAAGTCAGCCTTAATATTTCTGGAATCGAACAGTTTTACTAAATAATCAACCCCTGCATACCAAACATGACCTGGTTGATGGGCTAAATTGGAAAATTGTGCCATTTTTATTTATTTATTTATTTATTTATTTATTTATTTATGTTAAACTGCCACTTCAGCATAGACATCAGGCTGAATGTGAACGAACAGCCTTCTTTTCATGCTTTAAACAAGAGGAGACTTTTGATAAAAGTTCTCCGACTCATTCTGGTTAATTAGCAGGTCTGAGGGAGTGATGGAGATCATAGAAAAGACCTCCAGCTCCCAGGTCTTCATGACATGCCCTTTATTAGCTGGATATGCATCAAAGGAAATCTCGTAAGGATAGCCAGCAGAGTGGAATGACTCAGAGGAGGCATGCAGTGTAAAATTTGGTGGCTTTAGTGGTTGTACCTACAGATATGTGCAGCAGGGGGCGATATAAACAGCAGATTCATCACAGCATGAGTCCCTGAAAAGGCAATGCCATTTCTTTTTGGTTACTATTATTCATAATGTGCTTAGGCAGCCAAGAAAACCTTTTAAACCATTTAAAATCTTTATCTCTACAGTAAGTCTGCTTTTGCCAGTAGCACTGAAATAAATGAGAAATTAATACAAATAAATATAAATACAGTAAAAGTATACTAACTTTTTTTCTAAAAAAAAAAGTTATTGATATGTTGGTTAGTTCCTGACTTCTCGCTGCACTCCAGGGTTAAATTCCATCAGCAGCACCTTTAACATAATGAAGGACTGAGTATTGGATGGTAGCTGTTCATTCTGGGCTTCCTTGAGAAGAGCTTTAGAGATGGCCAATCTAACACACTGGCAGACATACAATCACAATGCATTACTTATTTTTTATTCTTAATTATTCTAGTTACTGCTTTTGAGCAATTTAATCATTGCTGTCCACAAAAAAAAAAGAAATGGAAAAACCAATGGACGCTCATTTTTGTCACATTAACACAGCTGCTGTCCTTTACACTGTCTGAGCAAATCGTAAAGAATGGACCAATAGAATTGCTCCACAATACAATACAATACAAAATATGAAAAATGACAGTAAGAGCTATCAATGCTTGATCATCTGTCTGGTCAAAAAGAATGAGTATTTTTCACAATGCTGGTGATGGGAACCAGACGTCCACCTTTAAAAGCTTCCACACAGAAAGTTATTACATGAAATGATTACATGTTCTGGGCTTGATGCTCAGCTTGATCCATAGTTTTAAGACAAGATTTTGGCCTAAAACACACACACACACACACACACACACACACACACACACACACACACACACACACACACACACACACACACTATCTGAGCTGCTTTTCCTTCTGGGTTGTGGGAGGTGCTGGAGCCTATCCCAACAAATATTTGGTGGAAGGCAACATGGCCTAAAACATATTTGTTTCTAAGAGGTACATTTCCTCACATTGTGGGGCAAAAATAGTATTTTATTATTATTATTATTATTACTTTAGTATTATCAACCTGACATACACTATACTTCCAAAAGTCTTCACTCACCCATCCAAATCATTGAATTCAGGAGTTCCAGTCACTTCCACGGCCACAGGTGTATAAAGCCGAGCACCTAGGCCTGCAGACTGCTTCTACAGACATTAGTGAAAGAATGGGTCGCTCTCAGGAGCTCAGTGAATTCCAGCGTGGTACCGTGATCGGACGCCACCTGTGCAGCAAGTCCAGTCGTGAAATTTCCTCACTACTAAAGGTCCATAAAGACGTGGATCAGCCAGTTTGGTGTGGAAGAACTTGACTGGCCTGCACAGTCTATCAACCTGATAGAGCCCCTTTGGGATGAATTAGAGTGGAGACTGTGAGCCAGGCCTTCTCGTCCAACATCAGTCCTCACAAATGTGCTTCTGGAAGAACGGTCAGAAATTCCCGTAAACACACTCCTAACCCTTGTGGAAAGCCTTCCCAGAAGAGTTGAAGGTGTTATAGCTGCAAAGGGTGAGCCGACATCATATTAAACCCTATGGATTAAGAATGGGATCTCACTCAAGTTCATAAGCGTGTGAAGCCAGACGACCGAATACTTTTGGAAATATAGTGTATAAAACTTGACATGTATAGGTTCACTTGTGGTTTGGATAATAAATAACATGTAGACATTGTGCCCCCTGGTTCCCATCACCAACACTGCAAAGAAATCAGATTGGGCAAATTTCTCCGTAATTCACTATTTCACAACCACTTTAAAGTTTATTTTCATATTAATGACTGCATTATGCAGTAATGTGGAAAAAAAAAATCATTTAGCTTGAAGGGGCTCAGCAGATCCAAACATTTAGGAACATGTATGACCTCACAACCCTGATGTTGTATAAAAGCGTGCGCGTGGGTGTGTACTCCCTTCCTCACACCCCGGATTAGAACTCGTTTATATGAAAGCAGACCGCACTCTTCGGGCTTTCCCACTAGTTCTGTTTAATGGCCATTGTGTTGGAGGGAAGTTGACTTTAGATTTGAACTTCTGCAAATCTACACTGTTTATAACATTTTTCCATTGACAAAAAAACCTCAAAAACAATGAACAGTTCTGTGAAAAAGCGAAGGCCTCGATTCTCATCTAGACCAGTTTCACTGTACTGTAATAATAGCCACACTAACCCATCTGCACACCTCATAAACTCGGTGCAGCGCGCGTTACAGTTGACCTAGAACTGCAGCTGCTTGATCTTTGTCTTTATTCAGCGCCACTTCTCTCCATGTGGGAGATGTCACTGTATGGACTGACGGGCACAGATACAGCCAAGCAGTTCAAACAAATGGGCTGGACCCGGGTAGCTTCCGTGAAGGGGACGGGGCTAAAACAGGGCAGCGCGTCTCTCAATGGGCCTCAATCAAAACACGCTCAGCCATCATAAACACAGACTAACTGCCAGGCTGTCATGTATGTCCCTGTGGAGGAGACTGGCAGGTTTGTGACAGTAGAGGGGCGTCTCTGTCTGTCTGTCTGTCTGTCTGTGTGGAGGAGACTGACAGGTTTGTGACAGTAGAGGGGCGTCTCTGTCTGTCTGTCTGTCTGTCTGTGTGGAGGAGACTGACAGGTTTGTGACAGTAGAGGGGTCTGTCTGTCTGTCTGTCTGTGTGGAGGAGACTGACAGGTTTGTGACAGTAGAGGGGTCTGTCTGTCTGTCTGTCTGTGTGGAGGAGACTGACAGGTTTGTGACAGTAGAGGGGTCTGTCTGTCTGTAGACTGACAGGTTTGTGACAATAGAGGGGTTGGTCTGTCTGTCTGTCTGTCTGTCTGTGTGGAGTAGACTGACAGGTTTGTGACAGTAGAGGTGTCTGTCTGTCTGTCTGTCTGTCTGTCTCTGTGGAGGAGACTGACAGGTTTGTGACAGTAGAGGGGCGTCTCTGTCTGTCTGTGTCGGTCTGTCTGTCTGTCTCTGTGGAGGAGACTGACAGGTTTGTGACAGTAGAGGGGCGTCTCTGTCTGTCTGTGTCGGTCTGTCTGTCTGTCTTTTCAGCCTCCATTTGCCACCATTTGTTTAATGACAAATGACCATTTCCTCCCTCCACATGTGTTGGAGAAAATATTTATTTTATATTTTTTGTTATTCATCAATTTGCTGTCATTGTGTTTATGTTCTTGCCAACACAATATTATAGGCCATTGCTCATTGTCAAAAAGACAAAAAAACCCTGAACCCACTTCAGTTCATCCCTCTCATAACTGCATAACTTACATATTAATTTCATAGTCATTGCTGAATGAGCTTCATGATTAATATAACTAATAGCAAAAACATATGTCTGCCCTGTAAGCGCTGGAACTGCAAGCTTATTCAAAACTCTTTGCCTTCTCTCTCTCTCTCTCTCTCTCTCTCTCTCTCTCTCTCTCTCTCTCTCTCTCTCTCTCTCTCTCTCTCTCTCTCTCTCTCCATGTATTAGAGGAAATATTTATGTTTTATCTTTACTATAAGTTTATCTTCTCATTATGTTTATGTTCCTATAAACACAACATCATATCTCACTGTCAAAAAGAGTGTAAATAAAGTTTAGAGGTTTGATTTTAACCCCTTAAACTCGCATACAGGCCACACTTCAGCTCCTCAGGTCACGCAGTAGCCACAGAACTCACACATCAGCTTCACAGCAGTTATTAAAACAGACTCTGAATAACAAGCAACAAGATATTTAACAATAAGTAATAAGATATTGAGCAATAAATAAGAAGAGTTCTCTGAATTCTTCTTCTTCTCTCTCTGTCTGCCTGTGTCTCTCTTCTCAGGTCTCTCTGGTTGTTTGTCTGTCTGTGTAAATGTCCTTTGGGATTAGTAAAGTAAGTAAGTAGCCCTGTGACAGACTGGCGACCTGCCTTTCGCCCAATGACAGCTGGGATAGGCTCCGGACCCCCGCGACCCAGAAGGAGAAGCGGCTTAGAAGGTGTGTGTGTGTGCGTGAGTGAGTGAGCATCTATCTATCTATCTATCTATCTATCTATCTATCTATCTATCTATCTATCTATCTATCTATCTATCTATCTATCTATCTCTCTGTATTTCTGTATTTCTCTTTATCTATCTCACATTCTCCCTTTCTGTCTTTCTCTCACTCTCTCTCTTTCTGTGCATCTCTTTTGAGCTCTCTCTCTCTGTCTGGTTCTCTCTCTCTCTCTGTCTCCCTCTCTCTATTAATTTATTTCATGTTTGTTTTCATTCGTCAATCATGTCCTTGTGTTTATTTCTCTGTACACAAAGTCTCATAGTCCATAGTTAATAGTTTAAAAACGCTACATGTACACTGGGCCTATAAAAAGTTTATGGGAGTAAAAATTCAAAACCTCAACAATGTTTTTCTCAAAACCCCCTCCTCCCCACCCCCTCCCTCTCTCCCGCCCTCCCCTCACTTTTTCGTCTCTGTAGACTCTCTCCTCCCCATTTGCTTTCTCCCCTGGCACTGAGGTGATGACAGACTCTGGGGGTCACCCCCTCTCTGTCTGTCTCGCCCCGCTGAGACCCGACCGTGGGCTCGTGGGCCGACCAGCATGTGATTGTTTTTGAGCTGCTGACTGATCTCTCATTGTTTTAGCGCAGAGGAGGCTGTTGATGTGGTAACACGGCACTGCCTGAGGCCCTGTGCCACTGCTCGATATCTCTCTCTCGCTCTCTCTCTCTCGCTCTCGTTGTCAGGGGTTACGGCCCACCAGGGCGTTGTGTGTCTGTACGGGTGTGAAAGATGGGGGTTAATCCTCATGTTTTTCCCGCTGAGCCTTTGCCAGGTTATTAACCCTGAGGAGTCGAGGGCTGTTTTGCTTAGAGTTGTTGTTTTGCTGTACTTTTGAGAGAAATGACAAAATTAATGTGATTTAAATTCTGCTCAGGTGTGTGTCTGCACTCTTTATATCTTACAGTATGGCAAATGCTTAATAACTGATTTTGGCAATACAGTGTTTATTTTCAAACTATCATAAAACAACATCTCAGGCATAGGAAACACATCTGTAAACATGTGTGATGTGTTTTCTTGTAAGCGAGCTTTTAGAGGCATTTCATGCTTTAGACATCCAGGTCCTGTCACCACCACTGTGAACAGTTTTGACCTGATAAGTTTCTCTAGAATGAAGGATTTCACAACAAACCAGCCTGAACGACTTTGTTTACACCTTAACCATTTAATGAAAAGTCAGTGCCGTTCCTCTTCAAGAGTGTATGACAATAAAAACGTGTCTTGTTCATCCGCAGTTCAGGGTATTATTTATGGTCATACGATCTGAGTTGATGAACCTAAACGGTTTCAGGCAGTCGGTTCCCTCAAGCCATTCGAGTTTACTTTACTCATCGGGTTTTACGGTGTTTAGATTCCACACGTTCAGCGGGATCTCCCTGCTTGTGTCGGTTAACCGAGTGTGAAATAATGAATCCTTACAAGCGACTCCCTGAAACAAGCAGGGAAACTCGGACAAAAGCGATTCTCAACTTCCAACTTCCAACATATTTGTGTTTGTAAGTTGGAGATATGTATTATTTTTTGGATTGGACTAAAACTCTCTGCAGAGTCTTCTTTTGCAGAAAGAAGAAACACCATTTAAAATTGTTAGTCCGTCTTTTTTTTTTGTTGACATGGAAACCAACAGGCAAAAGTCTGAAGAGTTATAGAGATAAATCTGTCAAATCTATTCGATTCATTATGTAACTACAATCATGTAATAATCTTATTCTATTCAAAGTGTAGCAAAATAACCATAATATCTCGGAGCTTCTCCGAGTTCAATAAAACACAAGAGGCACTGCAAGGTGAATACATGGCCGTGTGCAAAAGTCTGGGCACCCCTGGTTAAATTATATGTTGCATTGATTCTTCTAATCGAGAATAAATGAACACGAATGAGAAGACACTTCTGGACATGTTAATGCACAATTGCTGACAACTATATATTGAAAATAATAAAAAAATATATAAAATTTGGCCTGTTATCAATGATCAAAAGTTCTGGCACATTTTATATTTCATATTTCATTTTTTTCCCAAATGTGTTGTAAGTCAGAATATTGCTGTTGTCAGAACAAAACCTTGTATCTCCATTTTTCAGTTTTTGACATAATTTGAAAATATCTGTTGACCTTTATATTATATCAAAATTTCATGATGAATGGACCAAAGCAAACGGCTCAAAATGACTTGGAAATACGTCTGGTTCCATTGACTTACATTAAAACACACTTTACTTTTTTCCTTCTCCTGTAAAGTTGCAATTTTGGAAATACGAGGTTTTCTTCCGAAACTTTGCATTAAAATGAGTAGAAAGCCACCATGCTGAACTCCTTCAATGGCCTTGGCCCAAAGTTTTACTACCCACTTCTGTAACTTCTACCGCCAGTTTGCACTAAAGACCCTGTAATTACTGATTAATAAGCCTGATCATGAAATAAACCTGGGATTTTAAGGGATCACGTGTGTTGACTATAGAGAATGTGTGATGCTAGATAATAGGAGGACTGGAGTAGAGGACAATGCAAAAGAGAGTGAGTGTGGGAGAGGATGGTGCGACACTGGACACCGGTGTGCTCTCTACTAATGGAGTGCACGCTCTAGGGAAAATGAGAAAAGACCCTGGGCTGTGGAATAAACCCCACCAGGGTCAGATACAGTTCAGAAGGCCACGCACTGTATGAGCCAGACACTGGTCTGGTCCTGAAAAATTAATGGGAGCAACACTAGACTTCCCAGGGTGTTCATTATTGCTCCTTTTGGACATTTTTTTCACACACAATACGCCTAATCCATCATTGCTTGGCCCCCTGAAGTTGCTGAATACAGTGCCTCTTTGTGACCCAATAAACTGCAACCAGTGAGTTTTCCATTCTGTGCTCATTCTTTGCATACAGGTCCACCCTGCCTTGTATTCGGCTGCGGCGCCGTGACGTGGGTGCTGTTTCCAGGTAAACTCTGGTTTGTGTCATTTGACTGTGGGTTAGGGTAAGAGGAAGCAGGGCAGTGAGGGAGAGAGAGCAGACAGGAAGATGTGGGAACACTCACTCACCCAGAGGCAATACGCCATACAGAGCAATCAGCTGTCTGACGTCTGACAGAGAGGGCATGGGCTCGATGTCTGCCTGCCTCAGGCTCGTACCTAAATAACTGTACTCTCCTAGACACAGAGAGAGAGAGAGAGAGAGAGAGAGAGAGAGAGAGAGAGAGAGAGAGAGAGAGAGAGAAAGAGATGTACTCATTCCATCCATTTAAAGGGCCCATATCATTTTGATGAGTTTGATGCAGCATGTAAACATTACTAAAGTTTCCAAACATACCATTCACTATGCAGTCAATACAGCCCATATATGGAAGCTCAGCTGCAAAACCTGTTTTGAATTCATTGTTGTTGTGATGTCACGCAAACCATCACATTTACTTATATCCACATATTCAGCATTCAGCTGTTTAGCCCTGCTCATTCACATGGAAGTTAAGGGCGTTTCAGCCCAGTCTGCAACAAAATTTGCCTTTTTCCCTTTATATTCATCTCAATATCGACGAATGGACCAAAAGAAACAGCCAAAATATACTTGGAAAAATGTCTGGTTCTATTGACTCGCATTAGAAGTACAGTATTTTTTCCTTCTCCTGTAGTTCTAATTTGGGACAGGCTTTGGTCTAAAGGCAACGATATGTCTTCAAAGCAAAGTAACTAAAACAGCCAGTTTAATTCTATGGGATAATGAGAGGTTGGAAAACGGTCATATTAAAATAAATTAGGACTGTAAGCCACTATACAAACATAAGTAGTATATGTACCCTTTATGATCAAGATTCCCAAACTTATTGAAAGAACAGAGATGCCTAAGAGCTTCCTTAATGGCTCTGAGATGCCTCTTGGCTTCCATTCACTCTCACAAAAAGATACTGTACATTTCACGATTAAACTTGAGACTGGGGTGCTACCCTCAAAGGTACGTCGTTAGGGAACAAATGTACTACAGCCTGTTGGAATTATTCTTTTAATGTTGTACTCACTCTATTCAAATTGTCTTGACTTTTTTTCTGTTGTGTTTCAGTTTCAAGTAAAATTGAAAGTACCAAAAATCCCCTTTTCTGACCCTGACCACGTAACAGCCCAAAACTCTGGATAACATTACTAAGAATTATTTTTGTTCCATTTTGGCCCTTGACAAATATTCAGAAGGAGCACAGCAGTAGTTCCAGAGGGCATGGCTGGCAGGAACACAGGCTCACTTTGGTATTTAAGTGGCAGTTCATCCAAAAAACATGTTTACACAATTTTCCACTTACACCAGATGTAGTCGATCAGCCAGGAGCTGTCTGGTGTCCAAATTTGACTTTTTTTTAGTTTATCACCGGAGCTACAAGGATATCGTTCCTAACAAACACTGTCAATGGTCAAATTTGAGTGACTCAAATCTCAAATAAAACCTCAGAAAATCCCCCACCCTGCCCAAAGCCCATCCAGGTCTTCAGAATGACGTGTTTGCACATGAACCGGTGGGGGGATGTTGTAGGGGGACACAGAATTCACCTCAACACCTGCTGTATAAAATGGTTTTGTTCATTTTTTTTCATAGTTCATTGAGTCAAACTGTCCTCTATACTGCACTGACAATTCACTGACATCTTAATGTGTTTACACATAGAGCTCGAACTATCCGTCCAAACTTGACAAGGGTCAACTCCTAATGTCTGGCTCTGGTGGGCTCTGATGTCATTTCTCGAATATGTATCTGGTTTGGGTCGGGCTCAAATTTCATTTTAAGGTTCTCACATCTTACTCTCACTTTCAACAGGTTTTGTAACGCACCCCCCCCCCTCCCCCTCCCCCTCCCCGCAAGCTTGGCTAATTTTTTGCGAAGGTGTGTGTTCATTCATGTCAGAAAATCCTCGAGCTGTATTTGGATTTGGACCAAAGTTTCAGGCCCAATTAAAGCTCCATTTATGGAAAAGATCTGGGTGTCTATTGACTCCCAGTGTTAGAAACATCAGCCTTGTAGCTCCAGATCTAAACCAATGAAGCACCAAACAAATCTGATCTTGATTTGAGGTAAGTGGAAAACGATATATTGTATAGAACCAATCCTTCAAAGTTACGAAAAACAAAAACTCTCAGTCAGGTCCAATCAAATTTTGACGGGCGCCGTAGGTGCATCTCTGGCTTCGTGCCAGGATTACATCACATCGCTGGAGCAACCCCGGTAAACAGAGACAAAATGGCCAAGCTGTTTCCACACATCAGACCTAATGTGGTTACTATTTAGAGCACCGCACCCTGCTTTTGCAGAAACAGCTTAAAGAGAAACAGAAACATCATTAACTTCCATGTCAAAATCAAGCAGATTACACTGCCTCGTGTTGTTCCAGGCAAAGCTCCTGGTTAATATTCCGAAACTGAAACATCTGGAAATATCGGCAGTGCTAAAAAACAAGATGCTTCATGTATGAAGACAATTAAATGTAGACCTAAAAGAGGCTACACGCATGTGCATGTGTGTCTGTGTGTGTAAATGAGTGATCAACAGTGCTAGAATAGCTTTCCTGCTTCGTCCTTCGTCCTGGTTTCACTTATCCTGTGCGGCCTATCAGCGCAGCGCAGTAAGGGAATTACTGAGTCATCGTGGTTTTGAAGAAGAGAAGCTCCCCCATGATGCTAATACACACACACACGTCCACACACACACACACACACACACACACACACACACACACACACACACACACACACACGTCCACACACACGTACACAGACTGTGATTCAATCCTGCGCACGCGTCTGTGGTCATGACATTTCAGCATTACAGTTTACTGTGAAGTCTGGAGCCATGGGCCTGCATTACAACATCACTAAGAGCTTCATGGGGCTTGACTGTTGAATTTGATAGCTTACATTGCTCTTATGAGGCTGGGCTAAAGTTTAAACTGCACTCTGGCCAAGCTCTGGGGATCTGGCCAACAGACACTTAGACGGTCAATACACACTTGAAATTGAAAGCAAGCTTCAAATGTTGCCATACATAATAAACGTAATAAGGTAGAAAGCATAAACTTGAAAACAGAACGCAACAATGAATGGTTTGAGAGCCAACATAGCAGTTATGGCAACACATATAGAGTCAGAGGTGCAAAAAATATGCGTTTGGTAACAGTATATATATATATATATATATATATATATATATATATATATATATATATATATATACACACATATTTTACCCATTTTCCTCAGCAATTTGGTCATTTCCCCCAGCCAGCTTGGCTCCCCCATAACACAGTGCTACCAAACTGAAAAGCTAATTCACGCTTCCTTCACATGAAGAGACACGTTCTTTCCAAACTGCAGCTAATACAATATTATTAGACAGCTCAACACGCTTGGAGGAGTGCAGTATGGCACAAGTAAGCAAAGCTGCCCAGTTCTTCAGCACTTCTCATCAGAACTCGTGTGTGCAGTGTGTTGTACAGACAGAGTTGTCTGTATCAGTTGTGTTTCTATTGGACCGAGCATTTTCATATAGTGTGAGCATATAAATCATAAGCTTTGTCTGTACACGATAGTCTATTCAGGCACAGCTCAACCAACCAGCGAGCTGAAAAGACTCCAAAAACATGAAACGTGAGCTACTCGGATGCATTAACCTCACATGTAATTCCTGCTGTCACTGTGACAGAGACTTGTTGAAAGAGACAGACTGGGGATCAAAACTATGAAATGTACTTTACTTACAGCCATGCAGAAGTGCTTTTCTGACATGGAGCAAAACTCGCGTTTCTCCACTATAGCACTACTCGATCCAGGGTAACCAGCGTAGCAGAGGTAACTAATGCATTCCATTTAAAATTACCTAGATTTTAACAGTTTAACTGTTAAGGTCCATTGCACTCATTTACACTAACAACTACTCGAGTCTTAGAAGGTTACTCAGTGTTTTGTCGGAATCTGTATGGGTGAGTACTAAAAACCATGTACTCAAATTCATGCTCGGCCTGAAAAAATGTCACTCGTACTAAACTTAAAGGAATTATGTTGCAGGAAATATGTGAAAATCCCCTCTGATGGTGTGCATACTTGTCATATATGTAATTTGAAAGGTAGAGGAGTATGGGTGTGACTGTTTATTACCGAGGTACTCAGACAGTTTAATGTTCAGGGGCCGAATCAGGATGCCTTCCAGAACTAGCTCCTCATACAGGGATTCAATGGTCCTATGGAGACAGGGTGGAGGAGAGAAAGCAAAAGAAATATTAGGTAAGAAGCACATGAACCACTCACATAGCAGCTGGAATATCATCCCTTACATTATCACCGTCCCACCCATCCAGGAGCTCAAGAACCAGTCACGGCCTTGGACACAGTCCAAAGTACAATGCCACAAATCAGCTACCCAACTCTGCACTGGGGAATTCGGCCACATTATGGGATCCTTCTATCTTAAAGTTCCACTAGGGAGACTCTGTCACCCTATACCCTATTAGTCATCGGTCAGTTTCTGACCACATGACCACTGTTGGCTTCCACATGTCCAAAGTTTATAGACACCTCCTCATCCAAGATTTCGTCTGAAATCAAGGGTATTCATATTAGGTTTGCTGCATTAACAGCCACTGTTCTTATGGACATCATTTACACATGATGTTGGAACATTGCTGTGAGGATTTGACTGCATTCAGCAACAAGAGCATTGGTGAAGTCAGGTACTGATGTTGGATGACTAGTTCTGGATACACAAACGCCACTCAAATCAATCATAAAGATATGGAATAGAGCTCCATCAATCTGGAGAACACAGTTCACCTGCTCCACTGATGCTTAGCATTGAGCATGGTGACCTCTGGCTCATGTGTCTCAATCCTTTTCTGTGGACATCATACTTGCTGTGTGGCTGAATTCACTAATTAGAAGAGATATCTGGACACTTTTGACCAAACTCAACACAGCAGTGTCATTGACACTGTAGTGACAGCAGGAGGCATCTAACTGCGCACCAGCATGGTGGAGCTTAAAGGTTGGTTGCATTTTCTACTTTTCACAATCCAAATAATCCCAAACATGTTCAATGATGTTGAGGTCTGGGCTCTGGGGTGGACTGTCCATTGCTCTGAAAACACTAGCAGCTTTCTTTTGCCTTCTTCTTCTTTGTCTACTAATTTTATTCAGTAACAACTTCTTCACAGCTACACATCCTTTCAGACCCATGGTGTTGAGCTGTCTTCTCACAGTGGAAGGATGGCTAGAAATAGTGGTTGTATAGTGTAGTGGGTAACACCACTGCCTTCTAGGCTGTAGACTGGGGTTCAATCCCTGCCCTGGGCAAGCTCCCTATACTATACCAATAAGAGTCCTTGGGCTAGACTCCTAACGCCACCTTCACCTACCTGTGTTAAATAAATAATAAAAAATCTTGATCTGGTTAATAAATGTATTTTATGATTATGTTCTACTTCCTTAATCTATACTTATCTTATTATCATCCTCAGAATGATCTCCTTGTTCTCAATGGCCATTTAGGCTGGAAATCAAATGAAAGGTGGTCTTTAATTCTGCACAGTACTGTATGTGTTTCTAATAAAGTGGCCAGTCAGTGAAGTTCCAATCCTAACCCCGACCCATTGATTCTGGGCAATCAAAGTCTTTAGGAGCACCTTAGTATTTGCATCACAATCACCTGAACTCAACTTCCCTTTCCTCCAGAGCTTCTAACGACTGGCAGCATTACAGGAATACAGGTCCAGACTCCTAACTAAGTGAGATAAAGACACCAGTGATATAGGAAAACTTGAGACTAAAGCCAAGACTAAACAAGAGGAAGCTGCTATCTTGAGCTGCAGCCACAGATGAGACGGGTTAAAACAGAAGCCTCCGTATCACACAGAGCCAGCGAGCCAGCGAGCAAAACGTTAAAGGTCTGTTAGCTTCATGGTGAGTGTGTTGGATGTAAATGGAATGTCAAAGATATGAGAACATATCATTTAAGAAATTCAGTACGACTTTGTTGAACTAGCTTTCAACCAGCGTAACAAGCCCTGACCACAGACAGCTATAAACTCCTCTCAAGTCTGAAAACACCATGTCATAACCCTCAGTCCCTCAGACAATGACTGTGGCAGGCCCGGGCTTTTTTAGAGGCAAATAAAAATGTGTTTGCAAATCCTTGTAAATCATTTTTTTTTGTTCACTTTTATTGTTTTGCTCCATTACTGACCTGTCTGCTGTCAGATCCTTCTCTTTTTTCTTCTTCTTCTTTCCACCCTTTTTCCCCTTCTTCTTTTTCTGCATGGAGAAAAGGAACACGTTCAACTCTGGATTGCTTTCTGAACAGGCCAAAGGCTGCAAATCACATACTGATTCATATTAAGGCCACTCAAGCATGCAGCGATGCGGCTGCTGAACCCACAGGCTCAGTGTGGATCTGTCTATGCTCTCAACTATATACACGCTCGCACCACAACATGGAAATTAATGCACTGTTGCTAACTGAAATGTTTGGTGGAATGACATTCGAAAAACATCTGGCCTTTGGTGAGCAAGTGACTCGTGCAAATGCTATGAACACGGCTTCATAGTTTCCCTGATAGAAGGCCGAGAGTTACCCACAGCACAGCTGTTTGTTGATCGCTCTGATTAGAGATGTGCTGGCCTCAGGTCTGAAACACACCCACTGGCACTGGTCCATGCAGAGACACCCTGGAACTTGTTTATAGTAGAAGGCTGTTTTTAAACCACAAGAATCAGTGGCGTGTAAAAGGAATTTTCCCGAAGTCCTCCCTGAATGATCAGCTCACCAGAACTTGAGCTCTGTGATTAGTGAATGTGTTGCCATGGCTCATTACGCAACAATGCCTTCAAGCTGATGCTCTGGGGAGAGGCTGAGAGCGGTTTAAATTCAAGGCGTGATCAAAAATTGACAAAGAGACAGTGGTGGACAAAGTACACAAATCATGTGCAAAATATTCCTCCAGTAAAAGTAGAAGTTCCTCCCTTTACACCTCCACTTGAGTAAAAGTACTAAAGTATTTACCTTCAAATGTACTTAAGTATAAAGTAAAAGTACTAAAAGAGTAATTCTGGCTCTGATGTCCTGTTATCATTTTTATAACCAGACTGGCTTCATGAACTCATTTCAGGTGAAAGTCCTCCAGCGTCTCTCTTGGTAAACCAGTCTTTTAATAGAACGTCATTAATTAGTGACGCTGACGTCTATTAAAATGATCAGAAGCACAAAACACTGAAGGTAAACAGTTTCCATCAGGGAGAACCGAGTGGCTCTGAAATCACTTTTTACACACAAGCAAAGTTTCAGTTTCAGATTTATTTACAACTTAGTTCCAAGTTTAAGTTGAATAAAAACTGGCTTTAAACTCAGGATCACAGATGAGCTCCTTTACTATGTTGATCTGTAGGCGTCTGTTCATAAACATAAACCAGCCCAAACTCATTTACTATAAAATGAAATGGTGTTTGTAGAAATTCAGAAAAAAGCCGCATCAGTCTCGACTGCATATGTGGACATATTTCTATATTGTGCTCTATTTACACAAAGTTAGGTTAGTTCATCATTTATGTTGAACAGACTCTCCCAAAGTTTTACGCTGCTGCGCTGACGTTGAACCGCGTGCTGCACTGGGTCGGTATGACCAACAGGTCAAAACCAGCTCTAAACAAAGTGACCGCTGGGCCCTGATTGGTGCTCTGGCTTTGCGCTTCTTTCGTTTTGACATGTTACGTTTTTATACACACAGAAACCAAAAGGAACGACAGATTTCTCAGAATGTAGGAGGAAAAAGTCGGATATTAGACTCTGAAATGTAGTGGAGTGAAAGGAAAAAGACGCCCAGAACGGAGAAACTTCAGTACAGATACACTAAAAATACTAAAGTACAGAAACTAATTACATTTACTCAGTTACTCAGTTACTGTCCACCACTGCAAACAGAATTGATGTAAAGGGTGTACAACTGCTACTCTGTCTTCCTGGGAGATGTATATGCTTCCTAAGGTTTGGCCAAGTTGACAGGTTCATAATTCCCCCTTTTTAGAAATGTAGTCAGTCAGTCGAGGTATGTTTGGTGTCTGAAGTTCTTCTATAGCTGTGTGCAGGAGCTTTGAACTAACAGGTAATGTATGGCTACGTTCAGACTGCCAGCCCTAATCTGATTTTTGGCTTTTCCTGATTGTATCCAGTTTGATTTTTGATAGTCTGGACAGCAAAAAACACAAAATCAGATTTTTTGCTAATCGGATCCAAACCACATTCGGAGGTGGCTTGAAATGCGATTCCATTCAGATTTCATCCGTCAGTCTGGACACTCTGGTCACTCAAATCCGATTTCACCACGTCTTCTGCATCACTCACAATGATTATGCCAAATCCAGATTGACGGAAGTGCTGGAATTTAAGAAGAGTGCCTGAGATTCAGGCTTATGCCAGAGAATTTTGAAGTTTGGAGGACAAAACGATGCACCTCCATGTCTCCGCATGTGAACTCCATGTCAACAGCACAGCTGCATAGTTGGACACGCAAATCTGATCTGATCACTTGCAAATAACAATGCGGACGGTCATCTCAAAAGACCTGAAGAGAAAAACTAATCCATTTGCCTGCAGTCTGTACACTGTCCCAAGTGTACAGATGCTCACAAGTCACTTTATGCAATTCCAGGTCGAGTCTCAAGTCTCTGGGAAGCAAGCGCGAGTTAAGTCTTGAGTCTTTAGTCGAGAATTTTAGTGTAGTCTTAATATTAGCTTAGAACCAGACGTTTTGTCCATGTAATTTTGAGCTGTTACTTTTGGTCCATTCATCACGAAATTTACAAACAATGTAAAGTACATCTTTTTTCAAACTATGTAAAAAATCGAAAAATGTAAAAAATCGAGATGCGAGGTTTTGGTCCGACAGCAGTGAAACGCTCCCTAAAATCCCAGCTAGTGAAATGCTATTGTTAGCTAACATTCATTACTTTAAAAGGAACGTCTCAGGAGAACGGCTTGAATCGGTTTTGTCAGAGCGTGAGCTGAAAATCTCAGGTAACTTTTATCACTAGTCCAGATATTGTCTAAAGCTAAAGTACAGGGTGAGTCAAAAGTCACAGTTTTATTTTATTTTTTTATGCTGTCACAAGCCTCTACGATGCGGTGCTGAAGGTGGTGCTGCGGATTTTCTCAGCATACACTATTTGTTTGAGATGAAACCAGAGATAAAAGTCAATAATGAAATAAAAAATAAAATAAAATAAAACCTGTCCTGTGATTTTTGACCCACCCTGTAAAATCTGGTTTAATGGAACTGGAACAGCTTTTCCCTTAAAAGAAGTCACATTTGTTTTTACCACATGTAATAAGTTCTTCACGTACACACATCTCCATGGACTCCATGGGCTACTGACTTACTGACTAACTAGCTAAATGAGCTGCTATGCTAACTAGCATAGTTGCTAACCAAACGGCTTCTCCCCAACTGTTTTGATTTAAACTCCACATTTACTGTGTATAAAGCTTCATTCTCTCTATTAGAAGATTAAACAGACTTATTTTTATACTACTTGCAAACGCTGAGCTGCCTGACATGGCATGACTGACTGTGCACGGATGTAGCAAAACTGACCTGCTATGCCAACACGCGAGTTCGGAGACTAAAGGTTTTATTAATTGACCACTTTATGTTTCCCTCAGGCTGAAATGTCACAAGTTGGTAGTCTCAAGTCCAGTTAAAGTTGCAAGTAAGTTAAAGATGAGTCCAAGTCAAGTCCAAGTAACTGACTCAAGTCTCCATCTCTGGCATTGTGTGACCTGCAGGCCTAAATAGCAGCCGTCTCAAAAATATATCGTTTCATGCAGATCGGTATCATAAATTAGTAGAACAAGTTAATGTATGAAAATATGCAAATTGGAACAATATTATTCTAACTTTTCATTCCATTCCATCTTCAAACGTGGGGACGGTTGTACTGTGGGCATGTCAGTAATGTAAACACAACCAATGTGCATCTAAGATTATCCATCCATCCATCCATCCATCCATCCATCCATTTTTTAAGCCGCTTCTCCATCAGGGTTGTGGGGGGGGGGTGCTGGAGCCTATCCCAGCAGACTTCGGGTGGAAGACCCTGGACAGCTCGCCAGTCCAACGCAGGGCAGACAGACAGACACAGACAGTCACTCACACCCAGGGGCAATTTAGCACGTCCAATTGGCCTGACTGCATGTCTTTGGACTGTGGGAGGAACCCGGAGAACCCGGAGGAAACCCACACAGACATGGGGAGAACATGCAAACTCCACACAGAGAGGACCCTGGTCGCCTGGCCGGGGAATCGAACCCAGGCCCTCCTTACTGTGAGGCAACAGCGCTACCCACCCTTTTAAGTGACCCTTATTAGTCCCACAACAGGGAAATTTCACCTCTGCATTTAACCCATTCATGCAGTGAAACACTGCATACACACCAGCGAACACACAGGGCAGTGAGCACACTTGCCCGGAGCGGTGGGCAGCCCTATCCGCAGTGCCCGGGGAGCAGTTGGGGGTTAGGTGTCTTGCTCAAGGGCACTTCAGGCATGTACTGTCATCTCTGGGGATCAAACCGTCGACCTTCCGGTCTCAGGACCAGTTCCCTAACCTCCAGCCCACGACTGCCCCATTTGTATTTTTTTCAATTCAATACCGGTGGAGCTCAATTTTTTCTTTCTGGAGGCTCCAACCCTCCTGATGCAGTATAAGCATGCACTACTGGTTAACTACATTACCCACATAGCTCCAAAACTGAAGAAGCAAACTCCAGGCACCAGCATGTCTTTGCTGACTGACAATTGGGGTAACGGGAAAATTGTATAAATTTCATTTGGCCTTTAATGCTTAACTGGGCCTGAGAGCTTTTTCCAGCCAAGCCTTCTGGAATTACTGCTATGCTCCCTCTGAATATTTGTCCAGTTCCAAAATGGAATAAAAATACTTCTTGGCAATGTTAGCCAAGAATGTTAGAGATTTGGTTTATTAGATGTTCAGGGTCAGAGAAGGGTCGGCACTGAATCTCAACCGAAGAACACAATGTTTTTAGAAAAATCAACCTTCAACGTATTTCTGGTGCCGTCATTCTTTAGTTTCCTGAGGATTCATCATTAAAGAATGAATCTGTCAGTGAGGGAACTGGCCTACACCCTGAGCCGATAGCAGGAACACGTAACCAATCTCTCTCTCTTTCTCTCTGTCTCTCTCTCTGTCTCTCTCTCTCTCTCCTCTCTCTGTCTCTCTCTCCTCTCTGTCTCTCTCTCCTCTCTGTCTCTCTCTGTCTCTCTCTGTCTCTCTCTCCCTGTCTCTCCTCTCTCTGTCTCTCCTCTCTCTGTCTCTCTCTCCTCTCTGTCTCTCTCTGTCTCTCTCTCCCTGTCTCTCCTCTCTCTCTCCTCTCTCTCTCCTCTCTGTCTCTCTCTCAACACTTAGTTATTGCTGGTGATAAGGAATTTGTATTGGTACTCGCTGAAATCAGAGGAGACCTTCTGTTCAAAGTGTGGTTTCTACAGTTCAGTCAAATCCCTGTTTGTGTTTTGTGTTGGGGGATATTTTATTATTATTTGAATTTGATGAAAAGTCATTGTTATGCACAGTCTTGTTTTGTGGAAATGACTCATCTTTTAACATCAAAATAAATAGAAATGTCATTAACTGTGATTAATTATTATAATCATTTGGAAGCCTTACATTAAATATGTAATTATGTAGTACAGAAAAGTCTAGACTTCTGGCAAAGAAAGAACACACGCTTCAGATGAGTATAATTATGTAAAAAACAACTGCATTTGGCTCTCATCCAGCCAGGGTGTGGTGTTTATGCTCCGAGTTGCATAATGTTACGTTCATATCTTTTTTTATTCCCAGTAAAAATGACTATTACATACAACTTATACATTTTTTCAGGGTGAGGGAAAAAGCTGTATTGTATTATATTATATATATACACACACACACACACACACACACACACAGGGCACAAATTTAGAACATTAGCCCCCAAACTTTGACAATAATGCAAAAAAGTGCAAGGTAAATAAAATAAGTCTATTCCACATTCATTGAGAATGAATTATCTCCTGCTTAGTTATATTTCCAAATATCTTTGGTGTTATATATAACATATTTAGTTGAATATAGTGGCAGAGTATGGGCTGAGGGGGCTTTATTTGATTTATTTAATCATCATTTAACTTAATCCCCCCACCCCAAAAAAACGGCAGCAGTCAGAAGCTCCTGGGCACTGGCCCCACACACTCGGTCAGTAATTCATTACTGGGTCTGGGCTCAGGGGTGGCCTGTCCACTGTTCTGAACAGCTTCTTTGTTTGATTTTGATTTCGTTTGCTCACTAATGGCTTCAGATATGAAGCAAGAGTGGAACTTGATTTTCTCTCATAAAAGTAAGGACAGTTCTGGAGGTCCAGCTCTTGCATGGTTGTTAAGAGCCATTTTCTATGCGTCTTAATTTTTGAACTCCTGCCTTTTCACTTATTTCTGTTTGACTTTCCTCTTGCTTCTCCAGGTTATCTTATGTCTGATCTCTTCAAGAAATCCTGTAAAAAATGAACAACTTGGACTTAATGAGCAATTAAATAAATGAGGGGTGGTTTCTGACTTTGGCGCAGTACTGAACTCACACTAGATGCATCGATGTGAACGTCATCAGCAAACGCAAGCTTAGATAAGCAGTGCTGTGAGTAGATTTATGTGCACATATATGTGGAGCAGTATGGGGTTTGTGGAATCCTTTATGCAGAAAGTGATTAATGTTGATCACTGAACATACATTCCACAAACAGGGCAGAGACTGGAGGCCTGGTTTGGCTCTGAAGTGTGCTGGGTGTTAAAAGCTCTTGCGTGCGATGCCAAATATGTTGTTGAAGTCTCCACTTGTGCAGACATGCAGTGATGCTGTTACAGACGCACATGTTTGGAAACAAGCTCAGTTCGCAGGAAATGCACAGATGGGTCTGCCACAAGCACGCAGTCTCCACAAACACACACACACACACACACACACACACACACACACACACACTCTAAATATTACAATTCTCTAACACCTCCCTGTGTGTGTCTGTCTGTTTGTCTGTCTGTGTGTCTGTGTGTGTGTGTGTGTGTGTGTGTGTGTGTGTGTGTGTGTGTGTGTGTGTGTGTGTGTCTGTCTGTCTGTGTGCATGACTGGAATTGCAAGGCTTTTTCTTCAAACATGCAATCTGTCAAATGTCCATTTTATTATTTGGCTGTTTTATCATATGGTACATATTGTGAGGCAGACAGTGGTGGAGCCATAATAGGGCCACAGTTACTGTTCACATGGCAAATAAATACTTTTAAAAATGAAATTAAAGACCTTCATAATGAATTATATCTCTAAATACAATACAATTTTTAAATCATAAAACTAATCATTTTACAACTGCCAGGTACAGACATGCAAACTCATAAGGAGTGAAAAGTGGAACATTCTGAATCCAATCTTACAGGGTCCAGATCCCACAGAGGAAATGTTTGTGATTTTGAATAAAAAAAAACATAGCTGTGAGTGGTAATTCAGGGGTCCAAGCACCAATTCACAAGCATCCTCAAAATAAGATTGGAGTATGTTAGTGTCATTATTTTGGTACCAATTAATTTAAAACACCACCGTAAAATGACTTCATCTTTGGTAGGTGCATAGTACTGACCCGGCATATCAAATTCCAGCGATGCCTTTACACCAAATTTTGAAGATTGCATAACTCCCCTACGGTAAATACCTGAGAATTTCAAGACAACCAAAGTAAGTTATATATGCATGACCTATGCAATATATATTGATGGCATATTTTGATAATTACTAAAGTTCAGGTTTTTTTTAGGATTATTTTAAAACCAGATTGTGAAAAAAACAAAGAAACAACCAAAAAACAAAAAACAACAACAACAAAAAAAAAAAAACACAGGGACTAGTTTGCACTCAAAGCTGTGCAATTTTGACAAAAATGCTGATTATATCAAAATCAAGAAGGTGAGCGCATATGTTTCTTTTTGTACAGTATAAGATGCAGTCAGGAGGTAAAAATTATTTTGTCTCTATGGCATATGGTCCAAGAGATATGGACCAAAGCATGTAACATTGCTGTAGCGCCACCATCTGGCCGATTGGGATGACCTAGCTCATCTGAGTAGCGAGTCAAACTATTACACATTGACGTACATATTGAAGTTTCACTGCATGCTTGGAAATCTAAATAGAAATTATTATGCACTCTGAGAATAAAACACAGGAAAATATACAGCATAAAAATATGTTTGTTCTCTCATTGGGTGATGGGATGGGGTTAGGGCAACTTCCGAATAGGCCTGGTTTAAACTACCTCACACAAAGTCATTACATGAAATGGTTACAGATTTGTTGTCTGATGGCCAAGAAATCGTTGAACACTATTTTTACAAAAAAACCTATAAATTAATAAATTAAATTGTCATGTTAATCATCTAAAACGTTTTTTTTCAGCTTCACCACTATATTACCTTTATCAACCTCACATATAAAAACTTGCACATGAAGACACCTGTAGGTTCGCTGGTCATTTAAGATGCCAAATTAAACGTCCACATTTGCATTGTGACTCTTGCCCCTATCACCACCACTGACTCGGTAAGTCGATGGCCCCTTAAACTCATTCAAAGAGGAGTTACAGCATGTGCACATCCTCATTTGCAACAATGAATCATCCATGAGAAGAACTGGAGTTTTCTGTGTGCTGTGTTACCATCACTTTGTAAAGGGTTAGAGGGTTAATGGGTTAAAGAGCAGTGTCATGTTTGCTGCAACTTTGGCTCATAGAAAGCACTGAGAATGTGCTGGGCTGTTTCATATGTTCCTGTAATCTGCACAGCGTGAGCTTTGGGTACAAATGTAGATACAGATGTAGCACACACACACACACACACACACACACACACACACACGAACACACGAACACATGAACACACGAACACACTCGCACTCACACTCCAAATGCATTTGAGCATTATCAAATATCAACAAGAGGTTAACGTCCCTCTTTGGATGTTTACCAGCGTGTACAATAGACAAGCTCCCAAACATCCTGCTCTTTATCCACCAGCAGAGCTCACATCTGGCCCAGGCTGTAATATGTGTGTGGCAAAGGTGGTGGGAAAGCAGGCCTATCAAAACAAGAGCTGACAGAGGCGAGATTGCATCTCTGCCTCAATGCACATCTCACATTCCTGACAGTGCGCGTGAATCAGAGTGTGACCCGGCTGACCCAGTGCAACAGTGCAGGATGAGCCCTTCATCGTCAACCCGCATTCAGAGTGTATAGAGAACAGCCGAAGCAAATTTCATGAAACAAACCAGTTACTTTCAAGGCTCTGATGTCTGCGTACTGTCAGTGTGGCACTGCGCACGCTGTAGGACGTTTTTCAGTGAAGCCCTTACGCTGACCCCAGAGAGAGGACATGCACTAGGCTTCTTTCACCTTTTTATTGGCCTTCTTCACCTTCTTCTTCTTCTTGCCTTTATCCCGGTCCACTGTCAGTTTGAGGTTCTTCAGCTCCTGCCTCATCAGCTCATCCACCTTAAGAGAGAGTGAGGGTTTTAAAAGACCACTCTGGCATGTTTTGTCCATCTACTACCTCTACGCAGTAAAAGAACTTGAAAATGACTAAACTCCGAAGCCAGTGGATGGGAGATCGTACGTTATGGGCCTATAATCTATAATGTGGTGCCTTATCTTTATTTGAATTGCCAGGAATTTTGCAAATGTATGGCTGTAGAAAGTCGGACTCTAGAGAGCCGTGTGTGGTGATTCATTAGAAGCCCTCCCCAACTCTCACCTGCACTCTGACCTCCTCTTCCACCTCCATCCTTTTCTCCTCTCGCACAAGCTGAGGGTCAAAACGCTGAATGAAGTTCTGGCCTTCATCCCGAGCCTGCCAGATCTCTGCAACACATCCAAACAACGCACAAAATCACAAAAGACAATAATGCATCAACGCTCAGCAACACAAGACTATGCAACATTTAGGCAATAGAACACGAGAGGGAGTGGGTTATCGCCAAATAACGTGATTTGGTCACAGATCAGCACAGCCGTGATGTTATTCGTAATAACACATGACCTCAAGTGCTATATTGCTTTTATGCCACAGTTAAAGAAATAAAGAAATAAATTGATAATAATAAAGAATTTAATTAAATTGAAGACGGCGTTTAATATGTTTTAATGTTCAGTTCCTTCCTCCTAATTATAGCTCCTTAACGAGCAGCTTGTTGCTACGTCAGAGTAACGAGCTCCGCCCACTCGCTGCTCAGTCTGCTGTAAGCCCCGCCTTCTGAAGTATGGACTGAGCCATAAAACCGACCCAATATCAGGTTCAGCTCAGTTTGGTCAGTTTCTCCAGATCAGTATTAATGTTGTTTTGTTCCAGCCGGTCTGTAAAGCTTCTTACAGCCCGTTTAGTTTGGCGAATGGTGTTGGGTTCATTTCTGGCTGATTCCAGGTTGTTCAGCTGTTCTTCTGTCACAGCAGCTGACTGAAAAGCTGCTCAGTGTTGACGACAGTTTGGGAATTTAGCGGAGTCTCGTCTTCAGAGTCGGACCAAATCGGCTGTCGGTCAAATGTGATCTTAACAGCGTCCGTTTTCTGTTTGTGGCAAAGTAAGAAGTAAAAACGTTTAAATGTGAGCGTCTCCTACAGCTGTCAAAGCCTCACAGTGTCTCAGTGGAGTGATATGGTCTTTGGTTGAAAAGCGCTCTAACCGTGCTGTTATTTCAGAACGAATTTCACACCGGAACTAACTGTTATATAAAATGGAGTATAAGACAACACAACAGAACACAAGGCAATAAAACAGAACTCACTGAAACTCTGCTTTTGTTTCAAGCAGCATCTGAGCTCAAAGGGTATTTTGGGGTATAACCAATTTGTTCTAGCTACAAAATACATTCTCTGGGTGGACAACAAAACACTTTTGCAAGTCACTTTGGATAAGAGCATCTGCTGATGCCATGAATACAAATACAAGATATCAGAATATAATAAAGTGCAGATGAAAGACAAAACAGCAGAGAGCCCAAGGCAAAAGAAGAGAAGACAAAACAGTGTTATTCAACACAGCATATCATAACACAGCATATCGCAGCAGAGATGTGCACAGATATGTGCAGCACTGTATGCAAACTTATAGGCAGGGCATCACTTGTTAGCAGTATGTATAAAAGTATAGGAAGGGCCCCATTGGTCAGCAAACATCTAGAGAAGGCATATGATAGGGTGTCAAGACAGGAACTGTGGTACTGTATGAGGAAGTCAGGTGTAGCTGAAAAGTATGTTAGGGTGGTGCAGGACATGTATGAGGATAGTGAGACAGTGGTGAGGTGTGCAGTTGGAGTGACAAATGGTTTCAAGGTGAAGGTGGGGTTACATCAGGGATCAGCTTTGAGCCCCTTCTTGTTTGCAATGGTGATGGACAGGTTGACAGATGAGGTCAGGCAGGAGGCTCCATGGACCATGATGTTTGCAGATGACATTGTAACCTGTGGTGAGAGTAGAGAGCAGGTGGAAGAGAATCTGGAGAGGTGGAGGTTTGCACTGGAGAGGAGAGGAATGAAGGTCAGTAGAGACAAGACGGAATACATGTGTGTGAATGAGAGGGAGGCAGGTGGACAGGTGAAGATGCAAGGAGTAGAGGTCGTAAAGGTGGATGACTTCAAATATCTTGGGTCAACCATCCAGAGCAATGGACAGTGTAGAAAAGAGGAGAAGAAGAGGGTGCAGGCAGGATGGAGTGGGTGGAGACGGGTGTCAGGGCTGATGTGTGACAGAAGGATAGCAGCAAGAGTGAAAGGGAAGGTTTACGAGACAGTAGTGCGTCCTGCTATGATGTATGGTTTGGAGACTGTGGCTCTGTCTAAAAGACAGGAGGCTGAGCTGGAGGTGGCGGAGATGAAGATGCTGAGATTTTCGTTGGGAGTGACAAGGATGGACAAGATTAGAAATGAGCAGATCAGAGGGACAGTGAAGGTGGAGCAGTTTGGAGATAAAGCCAGAGAGGCCAGGATGAGATGTTTTGGACATGTGTTGAGGAGGAATAGTGGATATATTGGTCAAAGAATGTTGGAGATGGAGCTGCCGGGTAGAAGGAGAAGAGGTAGACCATGTAAAAGTGCATGTAAAAGTACAGACAGCACACCATTGGTCAGCAGTATATGTAAATGTATAGGCAGGGCATTACTGGTCAGCAATGCATGTAAAAGTATAGACACCATTGGTCACTAGTGGTTGTAAAAGTGGTAACAGCCCCCAGAGAGGTTTGCCTATGAGCAGCATTTCTTCACAGGGCTCTGAGTGGGAGCTGGCTGGTTTGAGCCTGAAGCAGAGGAAGCACAGGTGCTGGACTGCGGGTGAGAACACTGGGGGTGATTGTCCTCCGTGTTGTGCTCTCACACGCAATATCCTGACAGGAAGTACATTTCCGCGCACTTCCTGGCTCAGGACAGGGCAGCATGCCAGCCTGATATGAGTGGCTGGGAACAAGGGTGTCTGTCAGCTCCTGTTGGAGGTCGTCTGAGGCCTGCAGTAAAGCGTCACTGAAATCCTTTTAGTGTTTTGACTTCACACTGAGGCCAAAGCCAACAACAGAGTCAGCTAAGCTAAAAGCATTTTTTTTGCATCAATTACTCAAATAATAACTAATGAAGCATTTTGAGAGGACATCTTCTCTGAAGGCATACCAGAGTATGAAGGTATATTAGCTTGAATTACTAATCTGAATCTGGAGAGACCCAGCTTTTCATGTCTATTCAGTTTGCTGGAGATGGGCCGATTTCCACCTTCATGATGTGGTGTCTCGTGGCTTGTCTTTAAACTTTAAATGAATGGCTAAGTGTAAAATTACATGCATACAGTTTTCCACACGAGATGTAATTGATCAGCCAAGAACATGTTTGGTGTCCAACTTTGGCTTGTCTAGTTTAGTGCTGGATCTAGAAGGCAAACACTGCTAAAAACACTAGAAGTCAATAGTCACCCAAATCTTTTCTGTAATTACATCCCCACAAGTTCTCATATTGCATCCAGGTCAACATTAGTTTTTTTTTTTTTTTTTTTTTTTACAGCTGCTAACAAGCTTTTTCAATACTGATCTCTTTTTTTAAAACTGTTTGCACAGTTTGCACAACAATACTCTTTTTTAACCAAACCACAAAAAACAGCCTGAATAGAATATTTATTAATGCATTTATTAAACTCGCTAAAATTCTTTAAGTCTCAGGATTGAACAAAACTGTATTTCTAGAGCGCAAATCGCTGTTATACTTATTAACTCCAAAAATTGGGGCAGTCATGGGCTGGAGGTTATTGGAGTGACCAATCATGCTTCTCTGTCTGTCAGTCTGATGGACGAGTCTGGGTTTGGCGAATGCCAGGGGAACTTTACCTGCCTGACTACACTGCACCAGCTGCGAGAAGTTTGGTGGAGGAGGTATAATGATAAGGGGTTGTTTTCCAGGGGTTGGCCTGGAACCTTTAGTTCAAGTGAAGGAAATCTTAATGCTTCAGCGGATCAAGGCATTTTAAGCAATTGTACACTTCCAGCTTTGTGGGAATAGACACTCTCCAAAATCTTGAAGAAAGCTCCACAGAAGAGTGGATACTGTTATAGCTGCAAAGGGGCACCAACTCCTTATTAATGCCTATGGATTTATAACTGAATGTCATAAAAGCTCCTGTTGATGTGTTGTGTAGGTGTCCCAATACTGTGTAGTGTGCGAATATATATATATATATATATATATATATATATATATATATATATATATACACACCCCTGCAACCCTGACGGAGAAGTTTAGTTCCAATGTACACTCACCGGCCACTTTATTCACTTCAATTGCTTGTTAACACAAATAGCTGATCAGCCAATCACACGGCCGCAACTCAATGCATTTAGGCATGTAGAGGTGGTCAAGACAAGTTGCTGAAGTGCAGGCCGAGCATCAGAATGGGGCAGAAAGGGGACTTAAGGGACTTTGAACGTGGCGTGGTTGTTGGTGCCAGACGGGCTGGTCTGAGTATTTCAGAAGCTGCTGATCTACTGGGATTTTCACGCACAACCATCTCTAGGGTTTACAGAGAACGGTCCGAAAAAGAGGAAATATCCAGTGAGCGGTCAGTTGTGTGGACGAAAATGCCTTGTTGATGTGAGAGGTCAGAGGAGAATGGGCAGACTGGTTCCAGATGATAGAAAGACAACAAGAACTCAAATAACCAACCAGAATCTCTGAGGAACGTTTCCAACACCTTGGTGAAAGTCTGCCATGAAGAATTAAGAGGGGGCCCAACCTTTTAGTAGCATATTGAGTGTATATTGTAATGACTTTTGAAGGTTGGGGGTGAGGACACCAGGAGCAGGTGTGGAGATGGACAACTACATCTTATATAAAAAACACTCTGCTGTTCTGCTGTTTACAAAATAAAACAAGAAGGTCCACCCATTTCCACTAGGCCTGCATGAGAACAATGGCTACACCCATGTAAAGCGTAGTTCAGACTTAATGCGTGTGGGACAGATCAGACTCAGGCCAAATGTTCTCAAGCTATATCAGGCGCATGGTCACCTGCGACATCTGCCCAAAGACGCATAAAAAAGCTTTCAAAACGACTGTGTATAAGACTTGGACCCATCATCACCGCTGACAACTCTGTCTCAGAAGTTCTGTCAAGTGCGGCTGGGAGTCGAAGGGCAGCGGCGTTGGAGCTCGCGCTGGTGGAAACTAAAAATAAGCATCCATACTTTGAAATGAGATCTTCTGCCTAGGTCAGAGGTCAACCTGTCCTCCACAAGGCCTCCCTTTCTAAGGTCCTGTTTTCAAAACATCCCCAGGCAATCTGATCCATATAATTACCTTTGCGCTTCAGCGGGGCGCATTCACACAGACTGGCCTGTTTGTTTAAAGAGGGCATCTAACCCAGACTCCTGAAAACAGACGTCTTTTTGAAGGAGCGAGAGAAAGCGGGGCGAGCTTTTCAAGCCCGCTTCACTGGACTCAAGAACCTGAAATCCATCCAAAACCATGAGGGGACTAACAGAGAGAGAGAACAGGGAGAGAGAGACAGAAAGGAGAGCCGCCGCTGAGGGAGAAGCATCGAAAAGTGATGTGAATTTCATGGTAGCTGAACATTTGACAAGACAGTGCCAGAGAGATGACTGGACGCATGTAGGACCACCCACGTCTGCGCAAGCTGGGGTATGTAGAGTGCACCCACCACCTGGGGAGAAGCTGAAAGGCACTCAGGCCTGAAGTGTGTGTCAGCCTTACCTCTCCTGCTCGGATCAATAGTGCCCTGTCGCGCTCATCATCTGGCCTTGCGTTAATTGGCCATTAGTATGCTGGTGAACACTTGGAGCCACTCTTTCAGCTCGCGCACTCTGGGAACGTTCAGTCTTGCTTTTTTTTTTGACTCATTCAGCAGACAGGAAGAGGATTGTGGGTAATAAAGGCCCCTCCTGCCAGGAAACTGGAAATTAAGCTCACAGTTCATGTCGAGCCAGTGCACCGTGACACCATCACGCAGGAAGAGAGTCCTTAATACTGCAGGTCAACCAGAGAGAGAGAGAGAGAGAGAGAGAGAGAGAGAGAGAAAGAAAGAAAGAAAGAAAGAAAGAAAGAAAGAGAGAGAGAGAGAGAGAGAGAGAAAGAAAGAAAGAAAGAAAGAAAGAGAGAGAGAGAGAGAGAGAGAAGTTAGTATCAGAAAGAGAGTGAAAGAAAAAAATGAGAATAACACAGAGTGTGAGAGAGATTAAGACAAAGAGTGGACTGAAAGAATAAAAATCAGAAAGAGAGAGAGATGAAAGAGAATAAGCTAGAAAGAAAGAGAGAGAGAGAGAAAGGGAGAGCGAGAGGAGAGAGAATTGAAAGAAAGAAAGTGTGCATGAGAGAGAGAAGTGAGTGTCGGAGAGTGAAAGAAATAATAAGACAGAAAGAAAGACAAAGAGAGGTCTGAGAGAATAAAAATCAGAGAGAAACAGAGAGAGAATAAAAATCAGAGAGAGAGAGAGAGAATAAAAATCAGAGAGAGAAAGAGAGAGAGAATAAAAATCAGAGAGAGAGAGAGAGAGAGAGAGAGAGAGAGAGAGAATATAAGTATAAGAATAAGAGAGAGAAATGAGAGAATAAGACTCAGAAAAGGAGTGAGAGAGTCACACTGAGAGAGAAGAGAATAATCAGAAAGAGAGTGGGTGAGAGGGGTTGAGAGAAAGAGACAAGCATGAAAAGATGGAGGGAAAGAAGAAGAGCAAGAAGAAAAAAGGGAGGGAATGAAAAACACAAAGAGAGATTAAGACAAATGGAGACGGTGAGAAAGAGCAAGAGAGAGAACGAGAGAAGTCAGAGTATCAGAAGGAGAGACGGCGATATAGAGAATATGAGCGTATTAGAAATTTGAAAAGGGAGAGAAAGAAAAAGACAAATACAGACGAGGAGATGAGTCAGAGAGTAAGAATTAGAGAGAGAGAGTAAGAGGGAGAAAGGGAGACAGAAAGAGTGAGATGCAGAAACAGAGTGAGAGAGAGAGAGAGAGAGGGAGAGGGAGAGGGAGAGATCACTATTGGAAACCCCCCAACAAGTCCAGACAGCTCCCTCCCTCTCTCACAGAGCAGTCCTAATGTCTTCCTCACTCTGAGCCGGCGATGCTGAACCCGAGCGTCAGACACGTTCCCAGTGAGCGTCTGTCGGGACTCAGCCTGACTGCTGTCTGATTCTGAAGCTCTGTCTAAATGCAGAGCTCACCTTTCTGCTTCATTACAACCAAATAAACCTCTCGCATAACAACATCCCAATTACCGGCAGCTGATAAAACAGAGCCGAGCCGCCGCTGGGCCGGGCGATTAGCCCTCACAGCCGGCCCGCTTAGTTATAATCACCCCTCTGACAGGCAGGATGTGGGACACGGATCTGAACACCGCTTCCTTTTTTCACACACATTAAGGAAATAATCTGTTCTGAGATTAACAATAAAATGAAAACAGAAAAAATAAACCCATTAAGACTTGCCCCTCACTTACCCTACTGAAAATGACACGGCCAGCCAAAAGTCTGGAAGCATTATTTAGTCTCATAGTATCATTTATGTCTGGGAAACTGAGAGGCTGCAAGCGTTTAACACTGTACACTGTGAGAAATGTGCCTTATTAGCGTCATTTTATCTAGACAGAATTATAAGTTCTACTTATAGTCATCATAACATTCGTAATAGTCCAAAATGTTTCATAAGGTAAGAAGATTTCCTCATGAATTGGCCTTATGATAAAAAAAAAATCCTAGCAAAAACGAGCTAACGCTGGCTTGCCAATTAAGATTACACTATGGCCAAAAGTAAGTGGACACCTGATCATCACACGTATATGAGCTAGCTGGGACCTTCCATTCCAGGCCTGTGGCTCCCACTTTACAGCCTTCACTCTTCTCTTAAACAAGATCTTGGAATTTGTGTACGTTCAGTCAAAAAAAGCATTTGTGAGGTCAGCAAATGTGCTTGGATGCAATCACTGTTCTGATTCATCACAAAAGTGTTCGGAGAGATTGAGGTCAGAGCTCTGTGCAGGCCACTGAAGTTCCTCCACACGAAGCTCATCAAGCCATGTCTTCATGGAGCTCGCTTGGAGATGGGAGCACAGTCATGCTGGAACAAGACAGGATCTTCCCCAAACATCCCCACAGAGCTGGAAGGATCTAACTGTTGACAGGTTCTTTGTATCCTGTAGCATAAACATCACCCTCCTCCACCAAACCTTACAGTTGGCACTATGCCTTTCAGGGGGTGGCATTCTCTTGGGACCCTCCAAAACTAGACTCGTCCATTAGACTGGGAGATCCATCATTCCAGAGGACGTTAACACTGCTCCAGAGTCCACTGGCAGGGTGCTTTACACCACTCCAGCCGACACTTGGCATTACATGTAGTGAACTTAGGCTTGTGTGCAGCTGCTCAGCCATGGATGCCCATTTCAGGAAGCTTCTGACACATAGGTCTTTTGCTCATGTTGCTTCCAAAGGCATTTTGGAACTGTAGTGAGTGAAAGGTTAGGCCTTTCACACTTCAGTCTACTGCTTCATGACTGCAGTCCTTTGCAAGAAACTGCTGACAACAAGAACAAAGAAAAAAAACAGGCAAGACCAGCTTCCATTTGTAGCTGGTTTCAGATGGTCTAAGCTGGTCTTTAGATGGTTATTAGCAAGATTCCTGCTCATCAAAGATGGTTCAGTGGACATCTATCCAGAATAAGCAAAGTCATACCCTATACTATATTTCCAATAGTATTCACTCACCCACACAAATAACTGAATTCAGATATTCCAATCACTTCCATGGCCAAAGATGAATAAAACCAAGCACCTAGGCCTGCAGACTGCTTCTACAAACACTAGTGAAAGAATGGGTCCGGCCCCTTAGTTCCAGTGAAAGGAACTCAAAGCTTCAGCACCAAGAGACTTTGGACAATTTCATGCTCCCAACTTTGTGGGAACAGTTTGGGGACGGTCCCTTCCTGTTCCAACGTGACTGCGCACCAGTGCACAAAGCAGGTCCATAAAGACACGGATGAGCCAGTTTGGTGTGGAAGAACTTGACTGGCCTGCACAGAGTCCTGACCTCAACCCATAGAGCACCTTTGGGATGAATTAGAGCGGAGACTGTGAGCCAGGCCTTCTCGTCCAACATCAGTGTCTGACCTCACAAATACGCTTCTGGAAGAACGGTCAGAAATTCCCATCAACACACTCCTAACCCTTGTGGAAAGCCTTCCCAGAAGAGCTGAAGCTGTTATAGCTGCAAAGGGTGGGCCGACATCATATTAAACCCTATGGATTAAGAATGGGACGTCACTCAAGTTCATATTTGTGTGAAGCCAGACGACCAAATACTTTTGGAAATTTAGTGTATGTAATGACTTACATAGTTAAGTTAGTTGAGCTAGGAGACTTGTTTGACCAAATTTCAAATGCTGGCAGATCAATTTGGTTAAGAAGCTAAACCAACATTCACAAACAGAAACATAGTGAACCAGCTAAGCCAGTCTGCATTGTGACGTTCCAGACATTCAGCGCCTTGCTCAACAGTTTTGTTTTTTCGGGATGGTTGATAAAATTGCATGAAATGTACAGTATAATCGGTCGTGCTCATGCAACTATTTACAATGAAAATCAGTTCCACATTTGATTAAAAGTTGGAGCTGGAGGTGCTCGACCGAGGCCTATGCTTATTACTCTAGAGTCACTTCATCTGTTCGGTCTCTAACAAAAACTCTAAAGAGGTCAGCGGAGCTAATGAGGGTTGAATATTGCAGTTAGGAGCCAAGAGCAGAGAGGTGGACTCATCGTGGCCATACAGTGATTAATGTTTGGGAGGTGAGCTCTGCTATATGCTTTTCATTACAACTCTCAGCTTCATTCTCTAAGAATGCAACCCCATGCTCTCCGGGCTGTGCCAGGTGACATTTGGAGGGAAATCCTAATGGAAAGGAATAAAGTGTCTTTGACTGGTCAGATAATTGCTTCCCAAAAAATGCGCAGCTGCTGCCAGACTGGCTCTTTGACACTTGCACCCACACGTGCATGCATAGCTCCTCACACACTGACCCCCTACACACACATATTTTTACATTACTGTCTCCACAGGGGTTTCCACTGACCTGTGTGTAATTGTAGCTAATTGTTGCTGGGCCTCACCTGACCTTCACCTCACTAACCAAAATGCTTTCAGAGGAGAACCTGCATTGTGTGAGGAAACGTTTTTCTTCGACGGGAGTTTCTTACTTTCACTCCACTACATTTCAGAGTCTAATATCCGACTTTTTCCTCCTACATTTTGAGAAATCTGTCGTTCCTTTTGGTTTCTGTGTGTATAAAAACGTAACATGTCAAAACGAAAGAAGCGCAAAGCCAGAGCACCAATCAGGGCCCAGCGGTCACTTTGTTTAGAGCTGGTTTTGACCTGTTGGTCATACCGACCCAGTGCAGCACGCGGTTCAACGTCAGCGCAGCAGCGTAAAACTTTGGGAGAGTCTGTTCAACATAAATGATGAACTAACCTAACTTTGTGTAAATAGAGCTCAATATAGAAATATGTCCACATATGCAGTCGAGACTGACGCGGCTTTTTTCTGAATTTCTACAAACACCATTTCATTTTATAGTAAATGAGTTTGGGCTGGTTTATGTTTATGAACAGACGCCTACAGATCAACATAGTAAAGGAGCTCATCTGTGATCCTGAGTTTAAAGCCAGTTTTTATTCAACTTAAACTTGGAACTAAGTTGTAAATAAATCTGAAACTGAAACTTTGCTTGTGTGTAAAAAGTGATTTCAGAGCCACTCGGTTCTCCCTGATGGAAACTGTTTACCTTCAGTGTTTTGTGCTTCTGATCATTTTAATAGACGTCAGCGTCACTAATTAATGACGTTCTATTAAAAGACTGGTTTACCAAGAGAGACGCTGGAGGACTTTCACCTGAAATGAGTTCATGAAGCCAGTCTGGTTATAAAAATGATAACAGGACATCAGAGCCAGAATTACTCTTTTAGTACTTTTACTTTATACTTAAGTACATTTGAAGGTAAATACTTTAGTACTTTTACTCAAGTGGAGGTCTAAAGGGAGGAACTTCTACTTTTACTGGAGGAATATTTTACCTTGGGCGTCTCGACTTTAACTGAAGTCCATGGTTTATTTACTTCATCCAGCTGCCCGGAATACCTCTCCAAAACTTTACAATATGCTGTGGTATATCTGTAAATCTGAAAACTGGCCCAATTTCATAAGAGACGTTTGAACAGAGTGAATTCTCAAACGATAGACCACGGATGAGATATATGAGATCTCAGTTAATGTGAGGAAGACAACCATACCAAACCAGAAAAGAACTGTTCAACCAAACATTTTGCTGCTATTGAAGTTAACATCACTATGGTGAGTGAGCTAGCAGCCAGCCAATGCTGGAGTAGCCAGCCAACATGGGACCCCCTGAATACTGGGGGGGAGGGGCATTTCACACACTGAACCAAGTACACAGAAATCAAGGGGGTCTGTGTGTCTTTTTACACCAACATTCAAAAGCTACATTCCATCCAATTTGGCAGCCGCAGATATAAAAGAGTGAAAGAATATATTTGTTGTTTTGACTTTAATAAGTAGCCCAGCTGATTTAAGTGTATTGGAAATCAGAAGGACATGGATTGTTGTTCTGTGAACGGACCATTTGATTTTTAATTAACTCTATATTTTAGATCAAAGACATCTAATTAAAAACTCAATTAAAGGGCTGTCGCAATTATAAGATATTGAGATAATCATTTTTTGTAGATGATCGCAATTATTTAGGCCCACTACAATAATTTCCCACAGTTGTTAGATTTCTGCAGCAAGCAGAATGTGAACTGAGTGTGTTGAACTGAAGCAAATATATTTAAAGAGTCCAGAATAATGCGGTGAATGCACTGACATCATACAGACCCTCACAGACCAGGTACCATTTGGGTACTGCAGTAACACTGACGTGGTGGTGGTGTGTTAGTGGATCAGACACAGCAGTGCTGCTGGACTTTTAAACACTGTGTCCACTCACTGTCCACTCTATTGGACACTCCTACCTTGTCTGTCCACCTTGTAGATGTAAAGTCAGAGACGACAGCTCATCTGCTGCTGCACAGTTTGTGCTGGTCATCATCTAGTCCTTCATCAGTGGTCACAGGACGCTGCTGGCTGGTTATTTTTGGTTGGTGGACTATTCTCAGTCCAGCAGCGACACTGAGGTGTTTAAAAACTCCAGCAGCACTGCTGTGTCTGATCCACTGCTGTGTCGGGGGTGTCGGGGGCGGCGGGGGGGGGGGGGGGGCACACCTGACTCAGTCTCAGTTATGTATGGAATGAAAACAGTGATTTGTGGATGAGATTTGTGACCCCTAGTCTAAGCCCTCACTCAGGAGACTGGGTTTGAACCCCAGTGAAGCCACAGCTGTCCATATCTGGGAGCCCAGTTGGTGGAAATACCTGCTGAGATTGCCTGATGGAAAGAGTCCCAGCAAGTGCTGAAACCGTCTAAAACAAAGTCTGTTGTAATAATAAATGTGAATTGGAAAACGTTGGACTAAACTAAGAAGTTTAAGCTCGGTGACAGAAACAAGTCTACATGCCTGTGCAAAAAAGGGGCCAAGCATGAAATACTAATGGCTTTTAGAGATGCTTTCAGCCTAGTTAGAGTCCAGATTTAAGAACATCCAGTGTCACATTAAACACAAACTAGTGTGGCAGTGTTTTTCAGCTGTTTGAAGCCATCAGTGCTGAGAGGAGCAATATTAACTCCTCTTTCTGCAAAAGCCTGTCTGGAAATTTACCCACAAAAATCAATATTAAAGGAAATCAAAGGGTTAATCTAAGTTATTTTATCCATCCGTTTACTTTATTAAAGTTACTGACTAATATTGTTGTTATAATTAAAAGATTAATGTTTTGCCTGTTTTTGCACAGGAGTGTACATGTTTCATCATTTTGTTTGGAATATGAACCACATTTATCTGTTTATAAGTCAGACTTCGTTTTGTTGCTTGATGGTTGCTCACCTGTCGCTCTGTCGTCTGCTAATGTGAACATAGGGTTATACCCCAAAATAAGGCTAAACTAAGTGTCTAGACCAGTGGTTCTCCAACCCTGGTTCTGGACAGCTGCAGAGTTTAGTCCCAACCTGTATCCAATTAGCTGTCCCGCCCCTTACTCTAATACATCTGATCCAGCCAGTGAGGGATTTGGGAAGAGGTGGATTAGCTGGAGCAGGTGTGGCAAATTGTGGTTGGAACTAGGCTCTGCAGGAAGGCAGCTCTCCAGAACCAGAGTTGGAGACCACTGCAGCCAGTTGAACGTAAGTATGATCATAGGTTGGGGTGGAAGGCCCATCCTAAACCTCATGTTGAGATTAGTTAGTTTAAAAATACATGGTACGTCTTAAATAGTAGAGCATAAAGTGATTGTAGATCAAAACACTGTAGCACAGAATGACGTTTTCACTCTGCAGCCAATCAGTAAACGCTCCCCAGACGTTTTCTTCGCTTAAGGCATCTTGGTCATATTAACTGTAATTAAAAAAAACCTGTGACTTACAATAAAGTTGTGTTCTTAAAGCTTCCATCTCTTGTATGTGTGTTTATTTTGTTCTGCTAGAATTTCTCCAATGTTCTGGACTCGTTCACTTTATCAGTGAGCGGTCAGTAACATTGGTGAAGGTGCAGTAAATGTAATCGCTATTTGAATCTGCTGAAATACAAAGATAGTAGCTATGTTAGATGCATTATTAAAGTATGACAATAAGGTCAGCGTCACTCACAACCTGAGCACTGATGGAGATCAGTTGACTTGTGTACCTGAACAGAGTCGCCCACCAGGTTTTGGAACGAAAAATCGGGAAAAAAAAAAAAAAAAATCGGGAAATCCATAGTTCTTGTATTTCATGGTCGTGTGTGAGTATGTAGAAGGAGTGAAGCCTACATCTGAATTCTGAACCCTTTAAATGGTGAGGGTCCACCAGCAGGCCCAAAGATTACAATTAAGCACGAGGTGCTACAAGACAGCTTTGTAACTAACAGAGTCTAAGCTAGAGAAAGCCTCAACTCAGAGCGTCCCTTTACCAGCAGAAAGTGTTCAATTAGAAGACAAGCACACTTTATGGGGTTTATAATGTTCTTAACAATGCATCCTTGGCAACTTGCTCACGCTTAGGAACTCACGTTTGAGTTGCACGGTGCCAAATACATCTTTACCCGCAAACACTATCAAAACTGTAACACAAACAGCATTTCATTGAGTTCCTAGTCCACAAACTTCCCCTGCCTTCGTTTGATGGAACAAAACATGCAATGATTTCACTTTCACCTCAAACAGCTAATGAAGTACTTGAGTACCCATGATCTTCAACTGGACACTGGAGGAAGCATGAAAAAATAGTTTATGGTCAGAATACAGTGTGACAAGTGTTTAATATCTCATTTCTAATGCACATGTAAATGTTTGCATGGCTGAGAGTGACCATGTCAAATGTGTGGAAGCAGCCAACATGTGTGGGTGTCAAAAGGCATTTCGGCAGCAGCTGCGCGTTTTTACCAAGCTTATTCAGAACCACTACATCCTTTGCCAAGTGTACATACATATGCATACATGTATGCACAACCAGCAAGATCAGTGAATGGTTGAACTATCATTAAAAGATCTGTCAAAACCCCTCGCTAAGTGCGCTCGCCTGCACAGCTGTATATAAGCATATCTCTAAATCTCCATTAGCTTCCAGGCTGTGATGACAGGGCGAGAGAGAGATGCTTTGCAGCTGTGCAGCGATGTGTCTCGGTGCATCGCCGTAATCTCCACGCTGCTTGACACATGCATGCGGATCTCCATTGAGTCCAGCTCGACCCTGCTCTTTCGAGACATGCTTGACTTTTGCTGATTGAGTGACTGAAGCCTTAGCTGTGCTCAAGGACACGCATGTGTTCTTCCACAGAAAGAGCAACCTGAACAACCTCGGCCCACACCGATACGGCTCTCTTTGAATGCGAGCCCCCTCAAATGTTGCAGTCGTTCAAGAATGGTGTTGAATGATTTGATATAACAATGGTGACATCTGCGGCTCTGAAAGTTCTTGTGGAACACGCTGATCCATGGAGGCGATTATGGAAAATGGGGAAAAACATGCTGTTTCAATTACGCCTCCATCATAGCAGCAATACATTCCAGACCGCCAGGCCTACAGGTGAGCGTAATGTGTGAGGCACTGAGGCAGCCCAAATCCAGGAATTGCAAGGCAGGGAACAGGACACAGTCGATGTAGGCAAATCCAGAATTAAAAACAAGCAGGCTAAGATCATTAACTAGAAAGACCATGCTTGGAAACAAAGTCCAAGGAATAACCAAGGCATCTAAGACAGGGTGTCTACAGCTTTTCATTCCAACAAAGTAGGAGCTCACGTGATCAGACTGACCAACTGATTGAACAAGTTGAACCTCCTTGTTTGGAAAGAAAACCGGCCGCTGCACCAGCCCTTGGTGGGTAAGAATGGACACCCCTGTTCTAAGACGTCTTAAGACTTTCTAAAGGAAGTTTTTCCGGGTTTTCAAAAAATCTTCCATGTCTTGCTCCTCAAGAAGAACACTGTGAATGTATACACTGCACAAAATACAGGATGATTCAAAAACATTCATTTGATTTCAAAATGATTTATTTATCTTGTAAATCGTTACAGATCAGTGCAGTGAGCTGTAAACGGTTTAAATGAGCATAAAGTTGATTATGTAATTGTACAAGGTCTCAGTCTGAACCTCCTCCAGCTGTACAGACGACATCAACACCACAGTCAAACCCATCCCAGACTGGATTGAGCGTGTCGGGCGTCACTGATCCATGGAAGCAAATATGGAAAATGGGAAAAACATGCTGTCTCAATTACGCCTCCATCATAGAAGCAATACATTCCAGATCGCCAGGTGAGTGTAATGTGTGAGGCACTGAGGAAGGATGTGAGTACCAGCAAAAGCATCAGCAAACGTCGGCTCTTTCAGTGGGATTTCGGAGATCATCCAGTGCTGTGGAAACAGCGACAAACGCTCTGAGCTGCTGGAGCTTCACTGTTGATGAAAATCCCGCTGCACAATTATGATGGATTCACTCTTATTGACGTGGAGAACGCAGAACGTTCTGCTCAGGGGTCTCATCTCCTCTCAGACTGAAGGGAACCATCTTCCACTGACAGCCAGAAACTCTACGACCCCCTCTTACAATCGGATTGCGATTGGTTCCTAGGCTCCTCACGGTTGAAAAAATATGGCACTTTGAAATCGGATGATGAATCTGTTTGAATCACCCTGTATAGAGTGCTAAAGCTGAGGTTTTCTTACAGTGAGTCCTTGGCCAAATACATACTCTGTGGAATTGGCCTTCCAGATCGTTAGACCACCAATAATTGATATTTCACACAGATTCAAAGTCTGATTTCTGCTAGAAAATAGAAGCTTCAAGAGTGAAAGAGCTTACTGCTGGCCAAGGGGTTTACTTGCTACACAACAGTCTCTGAAAAGATCACACAGTCCTCATCAGCCAGAGAGTTTTTTAGCTCTTAGTTAGGATTCATTTCAATTCCTGATCTTCAAGACAGAATCATTGAGATACTTTTAATATGTGCCATCGAGGTGACAACCTGTTTACAAGAACTGCTCGCAGTACATTCTGATGCCTCCGCTCTAGGGTTTAATGAAAAGGCAAAGCCAAATGAAATTATACTTGTTTTCTCCCCCAAAATTACCCTGAATTTGCTGATCACGCTGTTACAACCCAGTCATCGATCCTATTTCTACAGCTGCGGACATGCACAGGCTACTGCATGCTGTCAGCAATTTCAAAAAGCTGTGATTTGCCCATCTACAAAAAACGCTGAAAATGGACCACTGCACTCCACCAATATTACTATGTGACTGGCTCTGGCATTCTATGAGAATCCCATAGGGATGCTGGAAGAAATTAGCCTCATTTTACAGTTGTTTTTTTAACCTGTTTGACATTAAGGCCTAAACTGATGGGCTAGCTCTATCAGATAGACAGAGTTTAGAGAAAACCTTCTCTTCTCATAAGAAAGCAAACCTACAGCCAATCTGGTACATAAAAAAACCCAAACCTGGCCCAAATTTAGGTAGCAAGTTGGGTATCAGACCTCTAAAACACTGGTAGATTATGGAAAACACAAAGTAGGACTACATATACACACAGACTTAAAACAAAATGAAACACAGGTGGGGATGAGGAGGCGTAGCTGGAACATTCCAGATGTGATCCCCAGGAGGGGGAACCCATGACATTGAATGGCACAGCTAATGCAACAGGAGATGAATCACAGGCCACGGGGAGGAGAAGCAGTACTGTGATGGCTGACAAAGCACAGGGCCTCACCTTCACCCTCACCCTCACTCACACCCATGGCTCACCCTCTCTCATCCTTCCGACAGGCCTGCCAGAAAATGACAGATGGGTTCTTCTATGATAAGAGAGCTTGAACTCACAGCCCTTAGCATTCTATCACTGATAAACTCTGACAGGCAAACCTACAGTTTTGGACAGTTTTGGGTGGAGATTTTAGCAAAGCACAGGCCTGTATGCAAAGCTTTGGGGCCAAGAAAGGAAAAGATTTGGAGAAGTGTTGCTATAGATCAGGAGTTTGATAGCATAAGCCATCCTTCTCCTGGAGATCGTCCTTCCTGCATACTTTAGCTCTAACCCTCACCTCAACCCCCACCTAATCCTCCTGGTCATCCTTCGTACCAGTAAAGGTCCTCGGGCAAGATTTCAATGCTGCATTTACCCAATACTGTATGACGCCAACATAGATTTGAATCAAAATGCTATGATGATTTTATTTGAATAGTTTTTCAATAGTTATTTCTGAGAAGATTATATATAAAATATTTGACCTGCTTCAGGAAAGGAAGGTCAAAATACAGGAGTTCCTGGGAGAAAAATCTATTTATTCTTGCTTCAGATCCACAGGTGTTTCTATCCATACTTCCACTGTGAGAAGACAAGACGAAATTTTCCAAAGAAACTGCTGGGGCTCTCAGAACAATGGGCTGGCCACCTCAGATTCATGACAAGCGGAAAGTGCAACCAACCAAGAGCCTATTTAAAGCCAGACACATCATGCATCTTGAGCATTAGGACCAATGCAAGTGTAAACACTCCCAAGATGCATTTACAATGGATACAAATCTGATCACTCAAACCACTTCAGGAGGTTTTCTGAAATGTAGTGGAGCCACATGTTATAGCAGTGTAAACAAATCCACCTCTCCAAGAAACCAACCAAAACACCTCCCAGTACAACCAAAACTCCTCCCCATGCAGTAAAGCACTAAGCATGTGACCCGTGTCTATGAGGAAGACAATTATGGAGGAAGCACATGGTTGGTGACCAGATGAAACAATATGGACCAACACTGCTGTGCAAAACAAACTGCAGATGAAGAGGCTGAACTGATAAACAAATGGAAATGGCATAATGAGCAATATGCCATACTAATACAGCACTGGGACTTCAGTCCGACTGACTGGAGACACGTTTGGCTTCTGTGTGTCACATTCTAGTCACATGATGTGACCTGATGTAAACAGGACCTAAGACTGACTTTGTGTGGGAAAAAAAATCCAAATTTCTTTAAACAACTGAAAACACGTTTCCCAAAAAGAATGCAAGCTGCAATAAAAGCAAAGGATGAACACAGTGAAATATTAATTTAGGCAAAACACCGAAATGTTTAACATATATGTTGATTTGTTAAGGGGCGGCATGGTGGCCAGGCAACCAGGGTCCTTTCTGTGTGGAGTGTGCGATTCTCCCTGTGATTGGTTTTCTGTGGATGCTCCGGTTTCCTCCTACTGTCCAAACTGCATGGACAAGCCCATTTCCAAACAAGTTGGGACGCTGTGCAGAATGTAAATAAAAATAGAATGCAAAGACTTGCAAATCATGTAAACCATATTTTAAAGGAAAATGCTACAAAGACACCAAATCAAATGTTACAACTGTTTTTTTCAAAAATATATGACCATTTGGAATCTTTTGCCAACAACTCGTTCCAAAACAGTTGGGATGGGGACCTGTTGCGACTGTTTCATATCACCTGTTCTTTTAACCACACTCTGTAAGTGTTTGGGAACTGAGGAGACGCTGCTGTAGATTTGAAATTGAAATATTTTCCCATTCTTGCTTGATATAGATTTCAGCTACTCAACAGTTCAAGGTGTCCTTTTTCATATTTTTCCTTTCATATTGTGCCAAATGTCAGCGGTGACATGTCTGGACTGCTCACTTTACTACTTCACCTCAGTCCATTTTAAATAAGGTCGGGCCCAGAGAAGGTGGCAGCATTTCTGGATCCTGTTCATGTATAGTTTTTTCTTTACATTTAAGAGTTTTAATTCATTTCTGAGCCCAGGATTTCCACCACAGAATCATGTCTGTTTTTGATGCAGTGATGCCCGAGGGCCCAAAAATCATGCCCAGCAAATGCTGGTTGTCTTTTATTGATATTGTGTACTGTATACGCTGAAATCCCAATGTTCTTTGCTATTTTACATTGAGAAACTATTTGATGGTGCAGTCTTTCACAGAGTGGTGAACCCCTCCACTTCTTTACTTCTGAAAGATGCTGTTTATACCCAATCATGTTACTGACCTGTTGCAAACTGACCAACAGGTTTTAATCATTACACAACTTTACCAGCCTCTTGTTTCCCCCTCCCAACTTTTTTGGAACATGTTGTTGGCATCAAATTAAAAATGGGCATATTTTTCAAAAAACATTTTCTCAGTTTCTCAGTTTCAACATTTGATCTGTTGTCTTTATACTATTTTCAATCAAATACAGGGTTGAAATGATTTGCCCATCATTGCATTTTGTTTTTATTTACATTTTGCACAGTGTCCCAACGTTTTTGGAAATGGGGCTGTAAATGTGGACCTGATAGGCTGCGCTTTCTTTTGTTACATTCTTCCAAATATATAAATGCCGATGTAAAGTGCAACTGACAGATTTTCACTTCGATCTCACTGCTGTGCCAACTGCTCCCCATGGACACATTCATGTATACACACACTTGCACGCAGGATTTGTGGATGTCCACTGCTCTCTCCCGTCACCACGGGTCAGTGGTTTACAGAAGCATGGCCTGGAATTCTCACTACCTGCTAAAAAAAATTACTTCCTTAAATCCCTAGCCAAACAGGAAGAGGTGCTCCTTGCTGTTAAAGAAACACGCTCATGCTGTCAGCGGTGTTGGTGGTGGTCATATTGATTTGTCATTGGGCATACCACAGTGGAACTACGACTAAACATAAATACAAGGTGAACTCTGTGGCCTTGGGCCTCAGAAGAAGCCAGCATGAAGCAGCTGGCTGAAGAAAACGGGGAGTTCATCCAGCATATGGCCTGTAGAAGCATCATGAGGAAACAATAGCTCTTTCCTAGCCAAAGATGAGGGGCATGTGCCTACACTTCTCGTTAACCTCCACCCAGAAAGCTGGAGATCACCAGCAACCATTATTGCACATGATGTACCAGTGGGAATATTGAAGCAGGACCTGAATGAACTATTATTTCAAAAACACTGGACACATTTGGATGGGTAGCATGCTAGTTTTAGATGAGGCTGCACTTGGACTTTTCCTCCAGTTATGGAATTCATGAGGAAGAAGTGGAATACTGTTAAAAATAAAGGTGGTAAACGTTCACATTACCAGGCTGAAGTGGCACAAATCTGATTTTTTGCCCTAATGTGACTCAGATCTGGTGTTTTCAGGGCTGTGTGGACACAAATCTGATCTTTTCAAATCCGACCTGAGCCACTTTTATATGTGGTCCTGGATCAGATACGTATCCGATTTGTGGCCTTGTGACCTTAATGTGACGCTCAGATCAGAATTCATCTGCTTTTTCTCCATCATATAGCGTTACCATGGCTACAACCAGATGATAAAGCCTGTAAACAGTGGAAAAGCAGCTCATCTCACCTTTTTCTCCTCCATCTGGCTCTAATAATGAAGCTGAGAGCTGATCAGAGTTAATGATCTTCTCAGCGAAGCTCGTTCTGCTCGTTAGTTTGTTCTGATGATGCAGTGATTCAGTCACGTGACGTTACTGAGTAGGAGGAGCTCATGAGGGTCATTTCAGGCCCATCATTAATGACAGGTCTGAATTACCTAAACGAGTCTGAACCATCATGTCAGAAACATTGGATTTGTAACGTGAACGTAGCTTTGGGCATGATGCCATATAAGAATCACTCTTAGGTTCCCCAAAGAACCCATCAATGGATTGTTCACTAAAGAACCGATTCTGTAAAAGAGTGAGAGTATAAAGAACCTTAACTTACTGGAGTGAGAAATGGAAGTCTGGACCTGCTAGAGGATCCTAGGAGATTAAAGGTTTTTTCCTAGAACCAAGGACCATTTAGAAACCTTCATTTTTAAGATGAAAAAAGAGGTACACTGGACTTTCGACTGGGCTCTGAATTTTCACTTGTTTGTTTTTCAAACAGTGTAATATTCACAAGTATTACATTTTTACATTTACAGCATTTAGCAGACGCTCTTAGCCAGAGTGACTGACAAGAAGTGCTTTGTCTGTCTAGAGAAAGTATCTATGCTAGTTACCAACAGGTTAGAGAGAAAGACGGTCCTGAGCTCAGATACTGATATAATACACTACAATACACTACACTATACTATAATAAACTACACCACAATATAATACACTATAATACACTACAATATAATACACTACAATACACTACACTATAATACACTACAATACACTACACTATACTATAATAAACTACACCACAATATAATACACTATAATACACTACAATATAATACACTACAATACACTACACTACACTATAATACACTACAATACACTACACTATACTATAATACACTACAATACACTACACTATACTATAATAAACTACACCACAATATAATACACTATAATACACTACAATATAATACACTACAATACACTACACTACACTATAATACACTACAATACACTACACTATACTATAATAAACTACACCACAATATAATACACTATAATACACTACAATATAATACACTACAATACACTACACCACAATATAATACACTATAATACACTACAATATAATACACTACAATACACTACACTACACTATAATACACTACAATACACTACACTACACTATAATACACTACAATACACTACACTATACTATAATAAACTACACCACAATATAATACACTACACTACACTACAATATAATACAATACACTACACAGTGCAACACAATAAAATACAATATATAAGTGCAAAATGATATATTGCCATCAATACTTAATTCAATGCTCATTTAAGTGCTATTAAATGCTATTAAATACATTATTTTTCAAGATGCAAAGGAAAGTAGGACACAACCACAATAAACAGCATAGCTCTAACTAAATGCAATGTCTCAATGGCCACTCAGCATAAATATATAGAAAACAGTGTTTTTTCTACCTGGGAATTGTGAGACTACGGCAAAAACAAAAAGGTACAAAGGCTTATATTTTTTTACTCAACTGGAAGAATGTAATTTCCATAAAATCCTCCCTACATCTGATATCCCAGTGCTATTCGAAGCTAAAACATTTCTAAAAAGTTTCTAAAAGTTTCCGGTGCAACTGCAGTGCAGCACTTAGCCAAGCAGTCAGTGGGCCAACTAGCAGTATCAACATTACGTGATTACTGCATTACACGTAGTTCATATTTAGAGTGTCGGCTTTCATGTTCTTTGGAATCTGAGGTCTAGTAAACAGGTGAGTGTTAGTGTGAGCAGGTACATGCCTTAGTTTCGGCGTCAGACGGCTATGTCAAGAACTTAAAAAAGGTAATGAAAATGTGAGAGGCTCCACTTGAGGACCATCTGGACTGCTCTTGACCCCACCTTTGACACAGCCATATCATTAGTGGGTGCTTCACTGTACTTCAGACACCTCTGTCCTCAAAGATAACAGAGAAACACACTCAGGCAGGAACCCCCACCTCACCCAGTACACTTCAAACAGGTTAGTGAGAAACGAGTATTTGGGCAGAGAAACAGTCGTGACACAAGGGACAGACGTGCCTTTGGTTTGAAAATTTGCTCATTCGGAGTCAGAAACTGGTGAGATGAGTTTCTTAAAATCTAATAAATGGATCTAATTTAATAACACTGAGATTTGCAGTCTCATAGCTCTGCTTCAGTGGTGTGGTGGCTGAACAGGTGGTAGTTTCTAAGTAAAGTAACGTCTTTGCTTTGCACAGACAGATCGAATCAAGCCCAAAACACAGAGTGACATCTAGCAGCAGTCCAAGCCCCAGGCCGGGCAAAGCCTACACAGGGGCCGAAGGAGCCACAGCCAGGGTGGAAATCGGCCAACTAGCAAGTACCTAAGCTGAAGTGCTGATGAGCTAGGCAGATTAACGTTAGGTAAAGGTGTCATTTTCTTCAAAGAAAGTATTCTGTAGTTTCAGAATTACATAAATCAGCCTTTCAGTGTGTTAGCGAGATAACAAGCTTCATGGTTTTACGTTAATGTGAACTTCTTCAAGAACACTGGCTAATATTCGCCCAACCTGGGGCTTCCCCATCCAATTCAGCCTTGGCTCAGCCTAGGGATTGGTCTGTGGGGCAGCAGGTAGATACCCGAAATGTACGTTTTGTCTAATTTTGATATTTGAGCACCCATAAGAGTAAATAATTGGTCCAGTTATGTGAGGGGAAAGCTAAAATGAATATATTGCCAGAGGCTTCAACATTAAGAGACCCTTATTAGTCCCACAACAGGGGGCAGTCGAGCTTGGAGGTTAGGAAACTGGCCCTGTAACCGGAAGGTTACCGGTTTGATCCCCAGCACCGACAGTCCATGACTGAGGTGTCCTTGAGCAAGACACCTAACCCCCAACTGCTCCCCGGGTGCTATGGATTGGGTTGCCCACCGCACCAGGCAAGTGTGCTCACTGCCCCCTAGTGTGTGTGTATTCACTAGTGTGTATGTGGTGTTTCACTTCACGGATGGGTTAAATGTGGAGGTGGATTTTCCCCGGTTGTGGGATTAAAAAAAGTATCTTTTAACAGGGAAATTTCACCTGACCCAATTTTGACCCATCGGTGCAGTGAAACACCCCCCCCCCCCCCCCCCCCCCCCACACACACACACACATGGGGGCTCTGAGCACACTTGCCAACCAAAGTTAGCTGCACTAAATCTGTCTTTTCAATCATGTTCTTAACTGTAAATGCTGTTTCGGATCTCATGTTTTAATACATACACACACAAATATGGGCAAAATCATAATATTTTACAGTCTAAATTGATTGAATCATTATTCTCTACATTTTCTGTCTTCCTGCGATGAAGCAGAACCTGAATAGTGATTCAAGTATTCAAACACCGGCATCTTAACAGTTAACCCTTAAAACCAGGGGCTTATTACATACTAAGGTTTATTATTCAGTAACCAGAGGGACTTCAGTGCAAACTGGCCGAGCTATTCTTCAGATATAGTAGCGTTCAATGAAACTTTGGGCCTGCTGGTGGTCCCTGGCCGTTAAAGAGTTAACCAAGTGCTCATGCACATCTCTACTAGATACTCCTGAAGATACAGGCACCAGTGTATTTCTCATTGTTTGTAGGTGAGTACACAGTAAATCAGTCTCCGCAGAGGTGGGTATAGGCCGTATACCTGCGTATGTGAACCATTTGAAACACTCTGCGATGAATTAAACCAGCTGTGGTTTGTTTTTTGAATAATTTGGCCATTTTATGTCTTTTCTCACTCACCTCTGTACAGCTTAGCTCCTTCAGTCACAGTGGGCAGGAAGTTGCTGGGGCTCATCTTCCAGCCCTTTTCCTCGTCCTTCTGTAAAACACACAAGAATACTGTCTGTATCATCTGTTCTGCCATGTTCATTCATACCTCATGTGCAGCTCGTTGAACCCTTGACTTTAGAGGCAGCAAGTAATGGAGAACGCCTTTGAGAATGATCAAGAACGTTTCAAGGCGAGTTATGGATACTTCTGTTGAAAAGTGGGCCGGTATCACGCTAGCGGAGATCAAAGCTGGTCTCCAGGACAGGGGATGCTCTGTCATGCTGCGATGCAGGACCATGCCAAGCGCTGCCGGTTTAATGATGTCCATCCGCGGTAGGGGAGCAGGGCGCAGTGCTGCGAGTGTGATTTACAACACCTCGTGTTTTGCTTCCCCTCAGTCAGGGGCCGCGCATTAAAAGCTAATCACTGTCCCCACACACTCGCGTAAATGTTTGCTTTGTGCGGTGCAGGTCTGCGTTTGGGAGGGCCGAGCGTGTTCTCAGAAGGAGCAAAGCGACCTGACACACTTTACTTTATGACTGGTCTCCTTTTAAACACATTTCTCCATTAGCGGTTAATGGGCCCCAAAAGACAGAGAAATCCGTCCAAAAATATGGACGAGCCTTAAGTGGTCTATACTACACCCCTGTGATATACGGCTGCTCTCATGGCATGAGGCAGGACATTTCTTTATGGATCTAGCAGGCTTTATCAAAGAAGCATGGAGCTACCCTAAAGGGCCAAACGAATTCCTGGCCCAAGTTGAAATGAGTTCAGGCAGTTGGTTAAGGTGTAGTAAATACTGGTTAGCCCCAGTCTGGGTGACTCCCTTGTTCCCTCGCCATGCTGTTTTTATTAGACACAGTAGCTCTCAGTTCATCACTCCACCGCCAGGGCCCTGCCTCGTTATACGTTATATATTACCACAGTTCATTTCAATGTAAGCGGCGGCTTTTAAGAGCCACTAGAAAAAAAGTGAAGTTGGTAACTTCAAGGAAGAGCAATTCGGAGAGCTTTGTGAAAAAATTCCCGCTAATGACCTTGCAGAGCCTCTCAACTTTCGCCAGGAAGTGGGAGTTTTGAAGAGGGTCAAATCTGACCTTTCACATCACTCAGTGCAGGTATCAATGACTCAGTTCCGCAATTAGAATTACAGGTGCACTTATTAAACAGAGCGGGAACAAAGGCTCCATTCTACCAGCTCTAGACTGCAGTCAATCACTGTGAGGGGGCATTTGTAATGCTTGACCGCTCTGCAGTAACTACCGGCTTTAATGCAACACTCCAAAGCCAGCGCACCGGGAACGAATGCTTTAAGACATACTATGTAGGATTTAATATGCATGTGAAAGTGTTACGATTGAATAGTAAGAGATACAGCACTGAGCAAAATTCAGAGACCCTTCATCCAGTTTTTTGAGGAGATATTTCAGAGGATTTCCAAAGGGGACTCCTAATAACCGTTCAAGACCTGGTAGACCACCGACACGGTCACCATCTGATAAACAGTTAAGGCTTTCCTTTTTGAGAAATGGGAGAACAGAGCTCCCCTTTCATCTCCAGATCTGTAAAAATCCACAGGTGTTTCTGTCCATCCTTCCACTTTGAGAAGACGACTCAACACTGAGTCTGAAAGGATGTGTAGCTGTCAAGACACCCTTACTAAGAAAAAAAACAGTCTAAACAAGAAAATCCAGACAAAATAGCTGCTGGGGTTCAACAATAGACTAACCATCCCACAGACACGGAATTCGTTTGGAATTACTCAAGAAGCACAAAACGGTATCAGTGTCTAAGACTGAACGGTGGAGAGTTAGAAGCTGTTCGTATCTACTCAAATATAAAAATTTAGTTCAACAAAGCTGGTCCTGCTTTTACATTATTCAGTGCTTATCCATGCATCACGAAGCCTTCAAAAGGGAATTCCACTAAATTTCTGTACAATCAAATGTCAAAGTAAACAAAGGCAAATCAAAGTTAAAACGGCTTAGTGTTGGTGATGAGAGCCAGATATCTGAAGTTTAATGCCTCTAAAGTAGGTGTGTCAAAATGTTTTTATTTCATTTTTAATTAGAAGTTGTGCTGTAACCTGAACTGGCCAATGCTTATTCAAAGTACCCAAAAACTTCAGCAGTAAAACGGAGACACTGAGTAAACTTTGAGCTCTTGGGGACGTTTTAATTTTGATTATTTCAAGCATTTTCGTGAAATATTTCAGTCTTTTCAACCTACCTATGTCCTTAAAATAGACACATGGCTTCCTTTCTTTGCTGCAAGTTGGTAAAAAATGGGCTGAATTTCTGAGCTGCTGAGCCGACGTTCAGCGTTTATACTGACTTGATGAATTGATGCGTAACCGCTGGTGCATAGACTGCTGTTGGGGTAGGAGAGTCAGAGCACACATTACGCTGCAGTGCATGCTGGGGACTGTAGTGCAGCGCATTGTGAAACAGGCAAACATTAATAGAAAATGAAAACACTTTTGCCGACCAGACAGGATTGTATCACAGGCGTTGTGCTTAGATGGGAACTAAAGGCGCTCTTACAGAAAGTTATTACACAAAATGATTATAAATATGCAGCCTGATGAAAGGTTTTGGCCTAAAAAGCACTTTTTACTATTAATTCATAGCAGAGACCCCTCAGTCCAGTGTACGGCAAAATAGTCCCCAAAGTAAACTAACAAAGAGATTACAGCTCCATTGCAGTGATCTTGGGGTCCCACTTTGTTATTTTACTTTTATTTACTGTTTATATGGTCCAGTAAATTGAAAATAATGCAACTAGTAAGCAGTAATTTACTGCAGTTTTACTGTGAATCTTTTTACAGTGTTAAACATTGACAGAATTCTTCATGTCTGCTTGTTTCAACTTCAGTTGCTTGAAACTTACATTGAATTAAATTTCAGCTGAGTCGCATAATATAAAGCCTCCCCAAACTCACTTGCAACTAATTTGAAACTCAGTCGCAACATAGCCCCCAAAGGAAGCTTTTTTTCTGATTTACCACTGTTTTTACTGTTTAACATTACATATAAAAATCAAATGGCACGAACAGGTAAAGTAAATAAAATGGCTGTATTTGTGATGTAGACATTGTGACCCCCCTGGTTCCCATCACCACCACTGTAAAGAAAGAGTCTGTACGTTTCTCTTCAGTGAGCCATTTCACATCAAACCACTGTGAATGACTCTGTTTATATGTGAATCATGCAGATGTGCTGTCGGTTGCAGTTCATACAGGCCTCAGCACGGCGATAAGCAGAGCTATATATGAAATTTTAAAGGAAAAAATCAATAACACCCTTCAGACACTGAAATGCAGCTCAAGGTGCTTCACAAACATTTGCTCACAGAACAAGCCTAAATGGAGGAACAACAAAAAGCAGACAGAAGGTGCCTGATGGATACGGACAGCTAAAATTCCAAATCTCGGAAGCATATAGACTAATACTGCTTTTTCATGCTTTAGGTGAGGAATTTCCTGCAAGCAGCATTTGATAATCCAACGTGGGATGTAGTCTTTAAGACACTCTTTCAGGTGGGAGACCCATTTATGGTTAAGAGAAGCACTGTAGCCTCTTAAACTCCTCGAGACCACCAGTAGTTCCAAAGCGCACTCGGTCACGTTCTTCATAACGTTCATATTCCATAAGCTCCATTCAGAAGCTGGGCGTCGTGTGAGGCTGTAGCTCTTCTCTCCAGTCAAATAGACGGTGATGTCATTTTAAACCCTTATAATAAAAGAAGCTGAGCTCAGTTTGTTTTTCTACTGAAAGTCGACCCGTTTTTCCCCAAATCTGGGCTCTAAACTATAAACAGACGGCGTCTCTTCAGTGATCTGATCTGGAAACATCACTTTTAGAGAACAACACAAAGAGCGTCGGAGATTTTTGGCTTTCAGCAGTAAATTGTAAGCATATAGCAACACGTGTACATCATAAAACACATGTTCTGTTCATTTGAGGGGAGCTTTTAAAAATAAATATGTGAATAAAATTTAAAAATGTAAATTTCTTTCATGCAGTTACTGAATAATTTGTCTTATGATTTGGTCACGTAAACTCAGATGGACAAACCAAAATATACCCTGGAGAATAAGAGGCCCTGCGATGGACCGGCGACCTGTCCAGGGTGTCCTGCCTTCTGCCCGAAGACTGCTGGGATAGGCTCCAGCACCCCCCCGTGACCCTGATGGAGAAGTGGCTTAGAAAATGGATGGATGGATGGATGGATGGATGGATAATAAGGGGCTGATGGGACCAAGCAACTATCTCAAAGTGCAAATTCCATGACCATGATTAAGGGGAACTGCCTCTGTGGGTAGGTCAGTGGAAAGTGATAGTGTATAAATATGACCTTTCCTCTTCAAATGCAGTATGATTGCCGTAAATCACATTAACAGGATAAGAAACACTTAAACAGGGGAAGCCTTTAACTGCGTCAAGGCCGCTCCTTGTTGCCATAGAAGGTGCAGTATTTACAGAGAGGAAGGAGTTATGAATGGCGAGGTTGACAGGTTATCAGGGACAGCAGGACAGTGGAGACACGCCTGGCTGGAATCAGAGGTCTGCGTGAGTGCAGCCTAATGAAATAACATCCTCAATGTTCCTCATCCGAGCCGAGCCCATGGGCTGCAGGATTAACATTCTTTCCTCCGAGCTCTGTGGGGTGTTAGAAGGTTTTTTGTGCAGAATGCAATGTTGTTATCTCAGGTCTGTTTTTACACAGCTGGAAAAGTCCTACTGGAAGACAATGGCGATTATCCAACAGCAATCTAAAAGATGGTGAAGGTTCACACTGTTGACACCTTGACACGGTAAAGGAATGGCCCAGAGTTTTCTAACCTAATCTCTGTCTGCTGCACCCGTAATGCACAGTCAGTTACCAATTTAGCTGTAATTAAAAAAGAAAACATGCTCGCTCCAAACTTACTTACAATAGAAGTCAATAGGCAGTTTCTTAATTCCATCCATAATGCATTCATGTATTTCCTGTGGTGGACTGAGTAAATGTAATTAGTTTCTGTACTTAAGTTGTTGTTTCGTGTATCTGTACTTAATATTTCCATTTTGTGCGACTTTTTACTTTCACTCCGCAACATTTTGAGAAATCTGTCGTTTCTTTTGGTTTCTGTTTTGCATAAAACATAACATGTTAAAGAGGAAGAAGCGTGAAGCAACAACACCAATCAGGACACAGTGGTTTTGACTTGTTGGTCATACCGACCCAGTGCAGCACGCGGTTCAACGTCAGCGCAGCAGCGTAAAACTTTGGGAGAGTCTGTTCAACATAAATGATGAACTAACCTAACTTTGTGTAAATAGAGCTCAATATAGAAATATGTCCACATATGCAGTCGAGACTGACGCGGCTTTTTTCTGAATTTCTACAAACACCATTTCATTTTATAGTAAATGAGTTTGGGCTGGTTTATGTTTATGAACAGACGCCTACAGATCAACATAGTAAAGGAGCTCATCTGTGATCCTGAGTTTAAAGCCAGTTTTTATTCAACTTAAACTTGGAACTAAGTTGTAAATAAATCTGAAACTGAAACTTTGCTTGTGTGTAAAAAGTGATTTCAGAGCCACTCGGTTCTCCCTGATGGAAACTGTTTACCTTCAGTGTTTTGTGCTTCTGATCATTTTAATAGACGTCAGCGTCACTAATTAATGACGTTCTATTAAAAGACTGGTTTACCAAGAGAGACGCTGGAGGACTTTCACCTGAAATGAGTTCATGAAGCCAGTCTGGTTATAAAAATGATAACAGGACATCAGAGCCAGAATTACTCTTTTAGTACTTTTACTTTATACTTAAGTACATTTGAAGGGAAATACTTTAGTACTTTTACTCAAGTGGAGGTCTAAAGGGAGGAACTTCTACTTTTACTGGAGGAATATTTTACCTTGGGGGTCTCGACTTTAACTCAGGTACATGATTTGTGTACTTCGTCCACCTCTGTGTATTTCACATGTCATATATGTATTAAGTTAATTAGTGCTGGGATTACACCGTATTTAACAGTCATTTTCCCAGTAAAAAGCTGTATTGATCTTTTTATTGTGAGATCTTATACAGTAAGATACTTTCTGTAACAAAAGCAAGTTAAATTTAAACATGCATGGTGGATATTCTGCGCACATACAGTGCAATCCATTGTTAATTTATGCATATTTTACACTGTAAATAAATTACAGGCTATTGAGTTGCATTACATGCAACATTATACATTGCATACAGTTGTCATGTAAAAATACAGGAGATTACTGGTAGAGATCCATAGAAACAAAAGCAATACAAATGCGAGGGATATTCAAATGTCCTTCATAGCTGATAACTTTACACAGACTGAGTGCAGTTTGAGCACTTTTGGACGTTTCCCCAAGTTAAAATAAGTTTGCATGTCCTCTGCAGAGGACACACCTTTGCACACTAACTGCTTATTTGCTGAAATGAACATGCTGAAAAAAAAAAAATCTAAATCTAAATCTAAATGAGGACTATGCAAAAGTTATGGCACACCTTATACTGTATATTTCATTTTTTCCCATATCTTAAACTTAGCAAATAAATAGAAATAGTGCACTAACATTAGCAGAATAATGCCTTATTTAGGTCAGTTCCCTGTAGAAGATGCTGTACCAAAACCTGTAATTTGACTGGGGGTGGTCAAATGTTTGCACATGACTATGGAAAACGAGTGGAAAACTAGTGGAGCGACTGAATGTGTTGCTTGCAACTTTGTTATTGAATAGTTTCTTTTTTTTAACTCATGGAAATTATGACATATTTGTGTAATTGTCCAACTGTATTTATGTGATATAGTCATATATTTCAAATGGTTACTGATCCACCACATGTTACAGATGCAGCGGATAGAGATGGGGTTAAAAAATGACCGAGCGCTCCTTTACAGATACGGATACAAGTATCTGCCCCCCCCACAAACACTTTCACTCCACTTTAATGAACCTTAGCCTTTAAGAAGACAAAGCAGCTCAGTTCATTTCAGTTCAGTTCACTGATGTCACCAGGGAGACTCAACAAGACTTTGGGGAAGACTTTACAAAGAGGGAAAATAAAACACTCTTCCAAATGAGCCAGTTGTCTGATCAGGCCATGTGCTGGACATTCCTGGGTGCTCACGCAACCTTGACCACCTGCGGTCATGACCACAAAGGGCATTGGTGTCGTGGATGCTCATACATGCGCTGAGTCTGCAGATTTAATCCGGCAGATGCAGAAGCTTAATGGAAGTTTCTGTTGATTTCTTTGATGCCCGCACGCTTCTGTAATCTTTCTCATCAGAACATGACCTTACCTCCATATCTGCTTTGCCCCCTTTGCCTTTTGCTTTTCCTTTCTTGTCTTTTTTCTTCTCTTTTCGTTCCTTGGAAGAATTTTTCTCTTTCTTCCCCTTGGATTTCTTTTTCTCCTTTTCCTGTTGTTTAGCAGCCAGCTCAGCAGCAACCTGCATCACAAGTAGCACACATATAATCTTAAACTGGAATTACAGCCAAAATACTGCTTTTTTCTAATACTAATAAACCTTGTACATTGGCTAACCTCCTTACTGAGCCAACCTCCTTACACTAAGCTTTAAAATTAACTATTTTTAATGGAAACATTTCACTTGAGGTGGATGTTTTATGCTTAAGACAGCCAGTGAGAGAACTTGTTTTATTTATTAATTAGACTTCCAGTTAACATTATTAATTCATGATATATAGTACTAGGAACTTCTTTGGTATAAAGTAATTAGTTTTCTACTGATAGACCGAAAATTCATAATCCTAGGAGACTGGCTAGGCCATGCAAACATCATCTTGTTCAGAAACTTGAATTATTTTAGTCATACAGTCTGAGAGGTACTAAACAGTTACTGGGGTTCCCTCAAGAGTACATCTCAGTCATTTAAGTCAGGGTATATAACAGAACCATAATCCACTGAAATGATCGGTTCTAGGCTGGACTGACTCCACACACCCCGCCTCGCCTCCAGGCTTTTATTCTACTCCTCTGTTTTAAAGCATTCGGTTATGAAAAGGAACAAATACCAACTTTTCACCTGGAGAACCTGATTTAAGCTTCACAATCGGACCTTAAAACCACTGCTGGTGCTTTGAGGGAACGTTTACACTGTTTGTATCTTGATGAACCAAAAATGTACCGGTACAGAACCTTCATTCCTAACAGCGTATGCTTGGAGTTGTTATATTGCTGAAATGTCTATTTGATCCCTTTTCTTAGCCAATGAGATGAAATTCTCCCCTTAATATGTCCTGGTACAGCCCCCCTTTCACATTCTGTTTGTTAGTGTGTAATGCCCCAGTATCGTTTGCAATGGAACAGGCCCATATCTTGATGCTCCCGCCACCATACTTCACTGTAGGTGTGGTGTTTTTAAGATCATATGTGCACATTTTCTTTCTCTAAACATAATGAGCTGCCTTATTGACAAAGATATCATTTTTTGTGACAGGGATACATTGTTCTAAAGAGTTCTGATTTGTTTAAATGTGTCTACTGATAAAAGAAATTGGACAAAAAAAACAAGAAAATTAGCAAACTGAACAACGACACTGCTGGTGTTCTTAGCTGGTGTTTGGGATCACTTGAATCATTAGAAGCATAAAGTGCAACCAACTTGTACGACTGAACTTTGAGGGTGAAAAGTGAAAAGTGCATAATTTGATTAGAAATGTACGTTATTTTTTGACTCTAAAGTAATTTAAGTCAAGGGTAGTCTCTGACTTTTGCACAGTAATGTAGCCATGATGTGTAAGCTGTGTTAGATAGCTTCATTATCCATGTCCTGTGTGTAAGTGTGTGTGTTGACCTGCTCCGGTGTCTTCTGCGCAAATATAGAAGCTGATCCTCCATCCTCAGCACTTGGGAAATCAGGGAATTTTCCGGTAGCATCTCTGCAGTGTAAAAAATAGGCACATTTTAATGTGTTTGGACACGAACTACCTATATTAGAGTAGTGTGTTCCATAAAAAAGGGGGTCTGCTTTTGTGACAAAGACAACAAATGCTTTTATTTTGTTCATGCTTTCTGCCAAACTCACAAAAGTCAACAAAGGAAACAGCCCAGCTCAATATCCACACGAGAACCTCCAGCTGACAATGTTAATTACTTTTACCCATTTGTAAAGAAAGGCCTCGTTTGATTGGCCTCCCATTACGAGGAAAAAAGTAAATAAATCACAGGCCTGGTGTGGGGTAATGCAATTAGGCCAGAGATTTTTCAGAATGAAAAAAGACAGACTTCACTTCTAGATGCAGGTCAATAAAACAGCAGGAACAAAGACAAATGGCTCATATGAGAACTGCGAATGTCACGAATGAGGAGGTTATATTAGCCAGATCCAGCGCGCACTCAGGGGACCTCAGGCAGGTTTAGAGTAACAGGATAAAAACGTCAGCTCTCCGCTCTCACTTCTGCCTCGCTTAATCAGAAGCAGACTGGCTGCACCTCACGTACTGAGAGGCGGCTTCACTACTGCAGGACGCATAGAGGAACTAAGCTTCGCTGGAAGTATCCTGTAATAGCTCGACTGGTGGATTCCTTTTTCTCTTTTGTTTTTGTCATGTTCCACTCGTCTTGCATCAGACTTAGGAAGTAGATCCTCCCATGCACTGCATGAAGAAGCGGTATTTTTTTAATGATGAATTTTTTTATTTGTTGCCGTTAATCAAGCAGCTCTTTATCACAACATGACAGAACTGAAGGAAATCAAGAAAAAAATCCCCTTCCCGCGTCCCCATCCCTCCCCATCACCTGTGCCTACTTTATTACTATTTACTAAATAAGATTTAATAAAAAGGATGAGATTTTAAAAAATAAAATTAAATAAGAGAGAAAAAAAAAGTGTTAGCCTGGAAGATGTACGTCATAACATGTGCTCCAGTCTGTCACATCACAACAAACCTGTTGCCATGTCTAAAGAGTAGATGTTTTAACTTGTTGAATCTGTGGTCAACTAACTTTTGCCCAACTATGTCATGCAGGTGAAATAGCCAATGTCGTACACTCCGATTATTTTTACATTTATGGCAATTTGGCAGACACTCTTATGCAGAGCGACTTACAATTTGAGCAAAGGTGGTGTTAGGAGTCTTGCCCAAGGATTATTGGTATAGTGGGGTGCTTGCTCAGGTGGGGATTGAACCCCAGTCTACAAGGCAGAGGTGGTACCCACTACACTATACCAACCACCCGACTATGGGGCAAAGCTGCCTCTGTGCAATGATTTTTTTCTTTTTAGCTGATAAACCAGCGAGCCACATCTTCCTGATAAATTTTAATTGGAGTCATCATTTAGCAATAATACGGCTGGATTTTCCTTGTCCAACCAGGGCAGATAAGATGGTAGCAACCTCTATCCATCATCCATCAAGTTAACATCCATACATTCCCACACCATATGCAGAAAAGCTCCCGTTGGTTGTTGTGGACCATAGAGATTTAATGCACTTACATTTGATTTACATTTGCAGTCCAAAATTGAGCTTGAAAGCCTGGCTGATCACAATTACCTACACTTTAAAGAGAAACTTCTGCATGATGTTTAAGATGTAAACACAGTCCTTCAGACGGTTTGACATTAACCCATCCGTAGGAGGATGGGTTCCCCTTCTGAGTCTTGGTTCCTCTCAAAGTTTCTTCCTCTTTAGGGAGTTTTTCCTTGCCACCGTCGTCGCTCATGGGGGCTCGGACCCAGATTTTCTTTTCTTTTCTTTCCCTTCTGTAATACTGATTGTTCTGTAAAGCTGCTTTGTGACAACATCTGTTGTAAAAAGTGCTGTATAAATAAACTTCGCTTGCTTTCTTGCTACATTAAATGCTGTGAAAAAAGATTTCTTCACAGTGGTAATGATAGGAAGCGCACATCTGAAGTGTTTAATGCCTCTAAAGGTGATTACATGAAAGTTAAATATGCTGCATTCACAAATCCATTATCTTCTGCTGAAATTACACAGCAGCCATGGTCATCAGGCTCGCTGTGAGTAATTTCACCAAATGCTGTTTATTCCTAAGGAACAAAAAGCAGAATTAAACAACAGAGTGGTTATTTTTGGTGTTTTGCTGGACAGCTGTGTCCGTCAGACTGAAGGCTCCTCCGTCTCTGTGAGCTACGAGTGTTTGCTGTTCACATGATCCGTTGCTTCACGGCTGTTTAGAATGACTTATTTTAACCATTTTATATATGATTTAGTTCTAATTTATTAAAACTGTTTAATTAACGAACATTGCTTGATTAAAATCACAGATCTCATCGGTAATTACTCAGATTACAGCACCTTCCCAGGTAAAACTGATCCAAGTAGAATAGGGCTTTGGAAAACTATTATCATCATCACTGTACCATTACTACTCACTCACCTAAGCTGCTTATCATCCTGGTGGAATAGGCTGGAGCCTATCCCAGCACTTGTGCCATTTTTAGTACTAGGTATATAAACATATCAAAATTTGTTGTTGTGTCTCTACAATGCATCGTTTCGATCAAACCACTCTGAATGACTACATCCTACCAATTTAATGAAAAATAAAAAGAAACGCTGATTTTGGAATCTTGTAAAACACACCAAAGCAGAGGAGTCTGAAGCTCAAGTTACTTAGAGATCCATTAACAAAACAGATTTCGTGCACCTGATGACTCAGTTATAGTGATACATGTATCAAAACAATTACATTAACATTATTCAAGTAAAACAGAAAATATATATACGCTATAAACATTCAGCAAATTTTTAAATCCAAAACATCAGGTGACTTGCTGATTATTTGACTTAAAATTTCATACAAATAGAAAATACATTTACTTGAACATGTATACTTGCCTATTGTTTAGAGTTCATTGTGTGATGCTTTGTTTTAATTGGTTTATTAGTATCTTTATTGGAGCATGTAGCTCATGATTCTTGTATTTTGTAGCAATGAAACAAAGTAAACGTATTAAACTTTTTAACATACATCACTGATAGATGGGTGAAGTTATTACTGATGGCATTCACAGTGTAAAAGTTTTGAATTATGACATCGTCATATTGTTGCACACTAAACATCAACTTTAGATAAAAAAGGTAAAAAACCTCATATTTGGGAGCAGTCAGTAATGATAAAGCTAAGAAAAGAGTCTAATTAGTCTGTAAGTCTTTAAAAAAGTAAGTGCAAGTGAGAAATCACAAGACCAGAGGAACTAGCGTGCGCAAGTGTTGTGGCCAATCTGCCAAATGATTTGAGGGAACTGTCACGTATGAGGACCAAATATGGTCAAGCAAGTCACATGTGATCTCAGAATTAGAGGCATTTGAGATGCAACTCAGCAAAACCAGAGGTTAAGTGTCTCTGTAATAACACCACAGCAAAATGCTAGCATAGGTTTCAATGTTTCAACAGACTGTGACGCTTGCTTCACTGGAAAAAAAATAACGTGTTAAACTATTTGCCACCAAAAAACATGGAAAATGTGCAAGGGCCAAAAAAATTATAGGTATTTGGGCCCAACTGTCAAGTATTAACAGGATGCAGAGAGGGGTGGGACCCTCATGGGTCCATCTCAGTGCCTTCAGTCAGGGAACATAACTGAACCATAATCCACTGAAATGATATGTTCTGAGCTGGACTGACTCCATACACCCTGCCTCGCCTCGCCTCCAGGCTTTTATTCTACTGCTCTGTTTTAAAACATTCGGTTACGAAAAGGGACAAATACCAACTTTTCATCTGGAGAAACTGATTTAAGCTCCACAATCAGACCTTAGAACCAAGGCTGGAGCTTTGAGGGAACATTATTTCTAACAGTGTATAGTTGTGATTTCCCCTGCTAAACAAGACGTATTACAGGTTAAGTGCTATTTCAGTACGGCAGTGTGGTGAACAATTCAATACTTCAACTTTGAACACTTTTGGCCCCTTGTTTAAATAGACTAACACTATGCTGAAGTAATATTCTTCCTATAGAGGAACCAAATTGTGCATGCTGACTTGGACAGGCAGAGATATGCCTATTAGCACATCTAAAAGAGAGGTGAAAGGTTTTATCAAGTGACCTTACGTTTCCTGAAACCAGCTGTAACGGCCGGGAGCCAGGAGGCAGACGCATGTGCTGAGGTAAGCGACGTTTATTAAGGGAAAATCCAGGGTCATAGTCAAGCCGGTCCAGGGTCAAACATCCAACACGGAGAGCAGGAGGGACAGACATGACGAAATGAACACGGAACTAAACACCAAACACCAAGAGAATACAATACAGCCAACAATCCAGACAGTTCAAACAAAGACCAGTAACCAGACAGGGGGGAAAACACAAGGCTTAAATACACAAGGGTAAACGAGGGACAGGTGGAAACACAGGTGGAGACAATCAGGGGCGGAGAAACCAAAACAAGGGGCCGGACTAGGAAACCAAAACAAACACACATGGCTGAAAAAGGTTGGTGTAGTGTAGTGGTTAACACCTTTGCCTTCTATGCTGTGGACTGGGGTTCAATCCCCAACCAGGGCAAACACCCAACACTATACCAATAAGGGTCCTTGGGCAAGACTCCTAACACCACCTTGGCCTACCTGTGTAAAAAAATGATCAAATTGTAAGTTGCTCTGGATAAGAGCGTCAGCCAAATGCCATAAATGTAAAAAGTAAACAAAAAGCACATGGACAGGACTGGGAGGGGCCAGTCGTGACACCAGCATGATCCATTTAACGGTTTTAAACATAGCATGAGGAATGCCGGACTGTATTTCCTCATCTGACAAAGCTCCACTTCAGAACGTCTTTAATGGGATTTTAATTTATTTACTTATTTGATTGGTTTAACATTTGAAACGCTTTATATTGATCATGATTTTTTTTTTTATTTCAGAGATGTTAAAAGCACACTTAGGCCAAAATATGACCATCTGTTGTAAACATGCTTACTCGCTTCCAAGGCAGGATGCTGGAAGGAACGTTTAAAAACTACAACTGCTTTAAGGTGCACTAAGGTTCCAATCTCTCGTTGTTAGTAGAAAGCTAAGTGTAGTAACTGTCTTCAAATCATCATTACAATAAAAAGAGTGGATTACACAAATGACATTCATACCTCAGTACATTAACAAGCTGAAAGCTAAACGTAGTGGTGCAAGAACGATGAGGAAGCTGGAAAATGAGAGAACTTTTCAAACTGCTTTCATACTTTCAATGCTGTTAATATATTTATGGCATTTGGCTGACACTCTTATCCAGAGCAACTTACAATTTTTGATCATTTTTACACAAGTAGGCAAAGGTGGTGTTAGGAGTCTTGCCCAAGGACTCTTATTGGTATAGTGTAGGGTGCTTACCCAGGTGGGGGATTGAACACCAGTCTACAGCATAGAAGGCAGAGGTGTTAACCACTACACTAACCAACCAATATAATTAATGAAAGTTATATGTCATAGAAATGTGTGTGTCTGTCTGTCTGTCTGCCCTGCGATGGACTGGTGACCTGGCCAGGGTGTACAGGCCTTCCGCCCAATGACAGCTGGGATAGGATCCAGCAACACCACCGAGACCCAGAAGGATAAGCGGTTTAGATGAGGTGTGTGTGAGTGTGTGTGTGTGTATTTCATAGAACACTGAGTTATAAAAGCCAGCTTCTAGCAAACACATGCAAACTTTTCAGCACTGGTAAATCTTCAGTGATCAATGATGGTTGCATAGGAGACACAGAGCTTGTAAAGCTTTCATGTAGTAGCTTTGCGTGACATGACTTTTAGAGGCATTAACCACTTCAGACGTGAATAATTCTGACTCAGAAAGTTCCTCTAAAACAGAGCATTTCATCAAACCACTCTGAGTGACTACATCTCAACAATTACGCAGAATTATGCAGCACTTATAAGAAAAATCCTTGTGAGTCTTTCCTGTAACCTTAAATGGCCAGGGCCCGCCAGCAGGCCGAAAGTTTTACTACCCACTTTTATACCCTAAGAATAGCTGAGCCAGTTTGCACTGTAATCTGTATAGTTACTGAATAATAGGCCTTAGTATGCAAAAAGCCTGGGGGTTTAAGGGGTTAAACACTTAACATCCCATACTTATTACATAATAAGGGTTCTGATTCACTAACTCCATGGACTATAATGCAAACTGGCTGAGTTATTCTTAGGTTATAGAAGTGTGTAGTAAAACAGTTGAACTATTTCTAAGTTAGCTATGCCTGCTGTGACCTCGATCATCAAGGTCGAGGCTTGACAGGATTCATCGGCATGGTCATAGGCTACGACCTGTGATCATCAAGGACCCCCAACCCAGCCACACACTGTTTCACCTTCTCCCATCCGGGAGGAGATACAGAAGCGTTCGGACCAGAACCATCACCCTGCTGAACTCCACACCACTCCACTAATACTCATACTCGTGTGTCGCACACAATATTTATTTATTTATTTATTATCCCTTGCATTTCCATGCAACAGACTGTTCATTGTATATAGAATATAACACATAACTGCTTCCTCTGAGAGTACATAACATACCTTATCTATCTATCTATCTATCTATCTATCTATCTATCTATCTATCTATCTATCTATCTATCTATCTATCTATCCATCCATCCATCCATCCATCCATCCATCACCACTTCCTTAGAGCTTACAAAGTAAACAAAACATATTACAGTATAGATATTTGTATACCTCATAGTTTGCTTTGTGGTTTAAAGGTGCTGGTTGTTCTTATTTGTTTGGCCCACTTCATTGCGCCCATTCATTTCCATGGCTTACACCAGCCTACCGGTACTGTCCATCGCCTATATGAAGGCCACAGCCTGCATAATTCCTTTGCTTTTTGGTTTAAAGGTGCTGGTTGTTCTTATAAGTTTGGCCCACTTCATTGCGCCCATTCATTTCCATGGCTTACACCAGCCTACCGGTACTGTCCATCGCCTATATGAAGGCCACAGCCTGCATAATTCCTTTGCTTTTTGGTTTAAAGGTGCTGGTTGTTCTTATAAGTTCAGCTCACTTCATTGCGCCCATTCATTTCCAAGGCTTACATGAGTCTACAGGTCCTATCCATAGCCTATATGAAGGCCACAGCCTGCATAATTCCTTGCTTCAAAAGAGCGCATAAGTATCATACACGCTTTACATTGTTTCCCCTCCAAGCCCTCAGGTTCCTACAGTCATGTTTGAGTGATTCACCATCTGTCTGGCCCGCTGTCAGACTGCACCGTGACTGTTTCACCTCGTCTACCTTAATCAGCGCACCAAACCTACGCCAACACGCCTCACCCTGCAGGTCTTGACCTTGTGTCACGTACATGGTTTATACAAGCACTCGGAGCCCGGTAAGGTCATTGCACAGAGAGGCTGCTGAAGGGCCTATGGTCACTCACCTTCCCTGTGGGGTCCAACTGAGATGACTTATGACCCTAGTCTCCACACTAATGGGCAGCAACATCCAGTGGCCAGTTGTAAATCAGCCTGGAATGCGCTAATCAGCCTGGCCCCACTCTGAACCGAGCACAAGCTGACCAAGCAAGAGTGTTAGCTTAGCATAAACAAGAAAGGCTAATTGAGACCACCGTAGCTACCGTTAACATTCCAGCCTCCGAGCAAAAGGGGCAGAGACAAAAACGGGGGAGGAATGCATCTCACAATTAGAGCGAGATAATGCAGATGGAGAGATGGAGCGCAAAGCTCTTGTGAATGACGAGCACTGGAGCATGGGAGCAAATTAGCGGATTAGCCCAAGCACACAAGTGCTAAGAGGAAGCCTGCACGACAGCAGCTTACCAGACATGAACAGCCCCGAAGCTACTGAAAGAAAGCATGCAGAGGTACGAGTTCTTCATTCTGCTGTGCCGCATCTTTCTGTGAATGAATTCAGCAAAAAAAAATCTGTAGCACTAATTTTACAAAAAAGATCTCGATAATAATCTATAACACTTTCACCTCCGTATTATTTTCCTGTACGACTGGTTTATAGTAGTATACAGCGTTCACAGGTCAAAGAACACCCCTCGTTTGTTTGATATCCACTCAGAACGGACGTTAAATACAACCTATTCATTTTTCAGCATCAGGAAAACAGCAGAAAACATGTTTAACAGACATCATACAGCAACCTATCACTAAATGTGATCTTTGCCTTCATTCCAGCTTCCACTCTTTTCTGATGTTCAAAGAAATCTGCAGGGATATTTTCCCGCACCTCCAAAGTTCAGTATGAGACGTTGGTCACATTTTTTGCTTTTCATGATCCAAGTAATGGATAATCATCGTCTGTGATTTCAGTGATCGGCAATTCAATTTTCCAATTTTCACTGAATGAAATATCATGCACTGTAGAAAATGCACCTTTGGAGGTTTGGAAAAACGCTGAAAATTCTCTGAAGAACTGAAAGCAAGTCTCCAAAGAATGGACTAATAAAGGAAACAGGGTCAGACACACTAAATACACAAAAAATATATATATTGTCACGATTGGCCCCTCCCAGTCCTGTCCACATGCTTTTTGTTTACTTTTTCATCCATGTGCGTTTGTTTTGGTTTCATAGTCCGGCCCCTTGTTTTGGTTACTCCACCCCTGATTGTCTCCACCTGTGTTTCCACCTGTCGCTCGTTTACCCTTGTGTATTTAAGCCCTGTGTTTCCCCCCTGTCTGGTTACTGATCTTTGTTTAAACTGTTTGGATGTACTGTTTGATGTTGGATGTTTGATCGTGTTGATTGTTTGTTTGATTCTGGTTTGTCTGTCATGTCTGCCCCCCGTTCTATCCGTGTTGGCTTAATGAACCTGGACTGTCTAGACTAAGACCCTGGATTTGCCCTGAATAAAAGTCATGTATCTCCGCATATGCGTCCGCCTCCTCGATCCCTGGCATTGCAATTATATTTAGTTTTTAAGGCTTCGGTGTAATTTTCTGTGTAGCCTCTTAAACTCAATGAGACCACCGGTGGTTCCAAACCGCACTCCGTCATGTTCTTCATAACGTTCATATTTCATAAGCTCCATTCAGAAGCTGGGCGTCGTGTGAGGCTGTAGCTCTTCTCTCCAGTCTAATAGACGGTGATGTCATTTTAAACCCTTATAATAAAAGAAGCTGAACTTTGTTTTTCTACTGAAAGTCGATTTTTGGCTTTCAGCAGTAAATTGTAAGCATGTAGTGATATGTGGAGATCATAAAACACACGTTCTGTTCAATTGAGGGGAGCTTTTAAAAATAAATATATAAATAAAATAAAAAATCTGCGTTTATTTCATGCAGTTACTGAATAATTTGCCTTACGATTTGGTCACGAAAATTCACCAAAATATACCCTGGAGAATAAGAGGTTAATGTAAGTTTTCAGCTTTTTCCTAATCATAAAAAACGAATAACTGGAAATTAAACAAATAAAAAATAAAAAAGGAGGCCTTTGACTTTGACACTACATGTTAGACCCCTAGTTACATCTCAGTTTTGCTTTACCGGCATTCGAGGAACCACTGGCGTAGCTGCTCCTGCATTGTTTCCTTTATGTCTGGTCCATCCACTAAACGAACTGACTCTTTGATGGTGACCAGTGCCTGCTGGTACTCTGTCTCATGGTCCTCCTGCACCTGCCTCCTACTGCTCTCCACCTGCTGGGCTCGCTGCTGGGCAGGGCTGAGATTTGGGAGCTGAGGTGCTATCTGTGAACAGCAGTAAGTTGATACAGAGTAAGATCCTTATCTGATTCTTGCTAAGTGTACATCTGGAAAGGACGAAACACGTGACAGCTTCACCGTCATTGACTCACTCAGAAACTGAAAAACAATCATAAAAACAGAAAGAGAACTGAGCCAATAAACCAGGAGAGGAAACGTGCAGGGCATCCTGATACCAACCATTCCCAAAAAGATCATTTCCTCTAGACGCTCCTTGCTGGTCCTCTTCCTCTGTCTGTAACCCCTCCACACCTACAGTATATGACAAACAAAAAACAGATGTACACGGATCAGTCCCTGAGAAGGAGTCCGGGGCTTTGGGCATGATGACATCACATTCCTTTCTCGCACAAAGCTAGCTTTCCAAATAAACATTTGTCATACAGGAATACCAAACAAATCTTGAATTGCCATGGATGATGTAGTGGTGGCTCAGTGGTTAAGGTGCTGCAGCACCACTGTCTGCTGTGGGCCTTCAAATGAAGACATATAAACCACATAATGCCAGAATAAGAGAAAGTATGAGACTTGTGATGGGCTATTTGCCAAGGAGCCCTTTAGAAACTATTTAAAATATACAGCCAGGTCTAGAAATGTTTGGATAAGTTCACTGTCGTTTCAGATTTCTTGGAGCTAAAATTAAATAATGAATATGAGCTCAGTGTGCAGACTTTTAGTGTTAATTCAGAGGTTATTTACATATAAAATCAGATGAGCCATGTCATATGAACATGAACTGTTTTTATACATAGCTCCCTCCTTTTTAAGGTCAGAAGTCATTTGACAGTCGGCTGCTCAGCGGTTCTATGTCCAGGTGTGCATTATGCCCTCATTATTTCACTTGCACGTAAGCAGATAAAAGGTCTAGACTTGATTTCAAGTGTGTGACCAGATTAAAGTTTGCCAAAAAAAAGCCTGTATAATTCTGTATCAATATCTTATAGACTACTCACTATCCAATCATCTATGAAGCATGGTGGCGGTAGTATTATGGCATGGGCATGTATGGGGGCCCATGGAGCTGGTTCCATTGTATTTATTGATGATATGAATGCTGCCAAAAGCAGCAGGATGGGTTCTCAAGTGTATAGGGCTACATTATCTCCTCAGCCAATGCTTCAGAACCCATTGGACGGCACTTCACAATGCAGACTGGCAATGATTTAAAGCATACTGCAAAAGCAATCCAAGGCGTTTTTAAGGCAATGTAGTGGAATATTCTGAAATGGCCAAGTCTATCAGCTGACCTCAATCCAATCAAGCATGGATTTGATTTACTAAAGGCAAAGCTGAAGGTAAAACACCTCAAGAACAACCAGGAACTGATGACCGCTGTAATGAAGGCCTGGTAGAGCTTCACCAAGGAAAAAGACAACATCTGGTGATGTCTGTGGTTTGAATTTCTACACCATTCACCCAGTTTAGATGTAGATACCCGCAAATTACATTATTCAATTTAAACTCCAATATGCTAAAATGAAGTCCAAGTATTTGTGGAAGGTGGGACAATTCAATGCATGTACAAATGCCTGAATTGTCCCACCTTCAGTTTTGAGGGAAGGTGATATTTAAATTTCACTACACCTCAACACCTTAACAGCTCAATTGTGTCAAACAGCCTTATGTTGAACATCCAAATGCAGAAGAACGTTGATTCTTTGTATTAAGGAACAACTTGAGGTTTTTACAGCGTGAATCATTAGTATCTGATTTCAGTTCAGATACCAATGATTCACACTGTAAAAACCTCAAGTTGTTCCTCAAGTCTGCACACCGGGGGGTTTAGACCTCTGCATTTAACCCATCCGTGCAGTGAAACACCAACATGCACACTAGTGAACACACACTAGGGGGCAGTGAGCACACTTGCCCGGAGCGGTGGGCAGCCCTATCCGTGGTTGGGGGTTAGGCGTCTTGCTCAAGGGTACTTCAGTTATGGACTGTCAGCCAAGGGGATCGAACCAGTGACCTTCCGGTCACAGAGCCGGTTCCCCACGACTGCCCCTCTATCGCCACATCACCTGCATTCACTTCTTAGCTGAAAGGAATGTACAACGTCTGTGACTGGCCGTTTTCTTTGAAACTGGAGAATTCAGTTTTGTATGCGTACAAAACAGTGAGAATGAGAGCCGTTCCAGGTTGACCTCAGTATGAAGGCATGTCATCTTAAGGCTCAGCTTTTAGCTTTTTGCTCATAGGCAGTGGGAAGGAGTTTCATTTATCCTGAGGATTTTCCTGCCTCTACGTGAGAGCAACAATGAAGCCAGTGCAATTAAGGTTGGTGGGATAAAAGAGATTATGTCTCCAGGATTTCAGACCCCAGAAGTAAGACTGAGAGTTAGAGAATGAGAAGGGCAAACACTGAGGAGATTAGACCTTCTCAGTATAATACCGTGGCCTACCGTTTGACCCCAGTAAATCACTTAACACACACCGAGGGAAAAACATACAAAATGCCAGTTTATATGGAAGCCTGTTTCTGCGATGGAGATGAAATTAAGCCACTTGGTAAGCCAAAACACCAATACTAATTACTATTATGATCTCAAAATGATGATCACACTTCATCTCGTCTACCTCGTAATTATGAAATACTAGTAAGTCGTAGCAAGATTTTCTCATGCTTATGAGATAGTATCCCATATCAGTACGATCTTTCTCATTTTTACAAGATATTTACTTATAATTAAATACTAACTGCTTATTAGAAGACACAAATTCATAATTATAAGATAAGATAATAAGTCAAAATTATGAGAAATGTTCTATTTTTCACCATATATTTTGTTATGATTGAGACACATTTGTTATCCTGAGATATTTAGCCATAGCAATGTGAAAACTTTGTATTAAGTGACCCTTATTAGCCCCACAACAGGGAAATTTCATCCATCCACATAGTGAAACACCACATACACACTAGTGAGCATACGCACACACTAGGGGGCAGTGAGCACACTTGCCCGGAGCAGTGGGCAGCCCTATCCACAGCAGTTAGGAGTTAGGCGTCTTGCTCAAGGGCACCTCAGTAATGTACTGTCAGCTATGGGGTTCGAACCAGCGACTTTCCGGTCACAGGGCCGGCTCCCTAAACTCCAGCCCACGACTGCCCCCTGTTATACGACCTAATAACTATGAGAGACTTTTTCAATTTCTCACAACTCATTGATCTTTGAAGGTTTTTAAACTTTTTGAAAGTTGAATCTCTGTTTTTCATGCAAAATTAGTGGTTGACAGTAACATACAGTGAGATTTGGTTACCAGTTTTGAAATATGTGGTCTTAGTGCATGAATGCGTGAAGATTTGTCTGTTTCTAAATGGCTGAGAATTAGTGGATAATGCGAAGTACACAGTGGCTAAGAGGAAGTGCATGAGGAGCTCTCGGTATGATCAACTACATGGCTTAATCCATAGTTTTTAAGCGTCAGAAACAGGATTAAATGTATCAGCCACTCATATTAAATATGCAATAACCGTCAGGACAAGTGAAAAGAAAGCCGTGTTGTTGTGGCAAAGCCCTGTTCCGTACAGTACGCACACTCGCAGGGTCTCTTTCTCACGCGATTGCAAAAAACACTTAGATCTCTTCAGTCATATCTCAGATCTCTTTAAGACTGCATCAGTGTCTGGGTTCAGCAGGCATTCAGTACACACGCATTGAGGAGGACGTCAAGCTACCCCAGCTCAGATTACATGATTAGAAGAGGAGAAAAGAAGGCCTAAAATCCAGGAACACTTTCTCTCTTGCATCTCTCATCACCGAGGCGCTAATCCACTCCCTGCTAACAAAAGGGCCATAAGCACATTATCCGCACAGATGAGCTGGGCATGTATCTTTTATATATGAGTGGGATCGCATGACATGCATAATCCCTGGTGGGTAGATTTAGCATTGCAGAGCCAGTCAAGGGTGATGACAGTACAGATGGACGTCATGTGAGTTCACGCTCAGGTTGGGATATGGTTGTGCTCTCCCCTGTGACTGAAAGCGGGCTTGATGTTTGTCCAGCTATGCTTAAATCACACTTGCATGAATATTATGATTTCTGCACATGGACCATAATAAAATTCACATCGTTTCCACAGTTGGAGGCCGTTTGGCTCTGTCCAGCTATATTGAATATACACCGATCAGGCATAACACTCTGACCACCTCCTCGTTTCTACGCTCACTGTCCACTTTATCAGCTCCACTTACTGTATAGCTGCACTCTGTAGTTCTACAGTTACAGACTGTAGTCCATCTGTTTCTCTGATACTCTGTTACCCTGTTCTTCAGTGGTCAGGACCCTCATGGACCCTCGCAGAGTAGGTGGATGATCATTCTCAGGGTGGATGATCATTCTCAGCACTGCAGTAATACTGGCATGGTAGTGGTGTGTGTGTTGTGCTGGTACGAGTGGATCAGACAAAGCAGTGCTGCTGGAGTTTTTAAACACTGTGTCCACTCACTGTCCACTCTGTTAGACACTCCTTCCTTGTCGGTCCACCTTGTAGATGTAAAGTCAGAGACGACAGCTCATCTGCTGCTGCACAGTTTGTGTTGGTCACCCTCTAGTCCTTCATCAGTGGTCACAGGACGCTGTTGGCTGGATGTTTTTGGTTAGTGGACTATTCTCAGTCCAGCAGCGACACTGAGGTGTTTAAACACTCCAGCAGCACTGCTGTGTCTGATCCACTCAGACCAGCACAACACACACTAACACACCACCACCACATCAGTGTTACTGCAGTGCTGAGAATGACCCAAATAGTACCTGCTCTGTGAGGGTCCATGGGGGTCCTGACCACTGAAGAACAGGGTAACAGAGTATCAGAGAAACAGATGGACTACAGTCTGTAACTGTAGAACTACAGAGTGCAGCTATACAGTAAGTGGAGCTGATAAAGTGGACAGTGAGCGTAGAAAAAAGGAGGCGGTCTTGATGTTATGCCTGACCGGTGTACCCTAAATGTACTCATTGTCCAGGTTGAAAGGCTGCAGAATATTTGGATGTCCACATGAATGCTGACATTACATTTTGTGGCAAATCGCTCAAAGTTTGGCATTTGAGTTATGCGACCCTGAGCGGAGCGGAGTGGAGCAATTGTGGTAAAAACAACAATAAATGACTTTTTATTACCTTTAAAATTACACAGATATATTTCATAGCTGTGATTTGGCCTAGCAATGCCCAGGTTATACATTTATAACCCAAAGTACATGTATATTCATCCACAAACATGCAATTGGTGTATCATAAATCATACTCCAGGAAAAGAATACGTGGAGAAATGTGGCCCTGGTGATATTGTTTTACATTAAAGAAGCCTCTGGTGGTTTGTTGAGAATTTCAAGAATAACTTAATACAGTGTGGGGAGGTATAATGTGAGCTCTCAGCAGCTATTAACTGCAGTTTAGAATGTCCTTGGCTGTAAATTACAGCATAACAGCGGTGAGCTCCAGAGATTTACTCCTGATTGGATGCCCTGCTATCTAAACTGACCAACACTGGATGCTGGCTTTGTGAGAAACAGTTGATGATGGTGTTTTAACCTATTTTAAATATAGTGCGAGGTGGATATAGTGATGTCTTGGTAAGCTAAGAGGTGGAGCAGAAAACTTGTTTTCCTCTGCTTTGGGAAAGTGTAGATACCTTACATATTAGTTTAATAGCAGTTACTTTTATAAAAGTAACTGAACAGCACAACCCATTTCCAAAAACGTTGTGATGCTGTGCAAAATGTAAATAAAATCAGAAAGCAATCACGTGCAAATCACTTAAAGCCTACATTTTATTTAAATGTTGTTAATATCAAATGTGAACCTAAGAAATGTTATTCTTTTTTAAAAATGTATGCTCATTTTGAATTTGATGCCAGCAACACGTCTCAAAATAGTTGGGACGGTGGAAACATGGTAAAGTTGTGTTATGCTGAAAACAACACTCCTGGTGAAACATCTCACAGATAATTACGTTACCTGGCAACTGGTCAGTAACATGACTCAGAAGGTGAAGTTGTGGAGGGGTCCTCCACTCTGCGAAAGACTGCATGTGCAAACAGGTAAGAAAGCAAATAACGATGGGATTTCATCATTTACGGCATATAACATCATTAAAAAATGTTGAGAATTCAAAGAAATCTCTGCAAAGGGTGAAAACAAGTATTAACTGCCTGTGATCTTTGGGCCCTCAGACAGCACTGCACTAAAAACAGACCTGATTCTGTGGTGGAAATCACTGCATGGGCTCAGAAACTCTTCTGAAAACCACTGTCTGTGAACACAGCTCATCACTGCATCCACAAATGCTGTAAAACTCTAAAACACAAAGAAGAAACCAAATATAAGCAAACATCTAGAAATGCTGCCACCTTCTCTGGGCCCAAGCTCATTTACGATGGACTGAAAAAGTGAAAAAGGAAAAATGTAAATTTATTTTTGGAAATCATGGATGCGGCATCCTCCAGGTGACAGAGAAGAGGGACCACCCAGCTTGTTTTCAGCCCACAGTTGAAAATCCAGCATCCGTGATGGTATAGGGGTGCTTAGTGCGCATGGCACGGGTGATTTTCACATCTGTGAAGACGCCATTAATTCTGAACAATATATCAAAGTTTGAGAGCAACATATGCTGCCATCCAAACCACGTCTTTTCAGGAAAGGCCATGATTGTTTTATCAAGTAACTGCCAAACCACATTCTGCGCATATTACAGCAGCATGGCTCTGTAGTAAAGAGTCCGGGTGCTAAACTGACCTGCCAGTAGTCCAGACCTGTCACCACTGGAAAAAATTGGTGCATTACGATAAATGAGACCCTGAACTGTGAAGCAGCTGAAATCCTATATCAAGCATCCTGTTCTCCTCAGAAAACCTGCCCAGCTTGAAATGTCCTGCTGGCATCAAATTCAAAACGGGCATATATTTTTCCAATTTCTCAGTTTCAATGCTGGATACACTGTCTTTATACTATTTGGAATTAAATACAGAGTTTAAATGATCTGCACATCATTGCATTCTGTTTTTATTTACATTTTGCACAGCGTTCCAGCTTTATTGGAAATGGGGTAGAAAGTCTAAGGATATATATCCAGGAAAACTGGATACTCAACCTGCGGTTTCAGTTCTGTGTGGGTTAAACTGCATGAGTTGTTTGGCACCTTCTGTATGAGCGTGGCTGCCAGATGGGGGTCCGAAGCGATGGGACTGTAGTTCTCCCTCCGCCTCGTTCTCTGCTCCTCCTGCCAGATCTCCTTCATGAAGTGAGCTCTGAGACGGCCCTGCCGAGCACGCTCGCTCACCTGCAGCAGCTGCACTGCCCGCTCCACTGACATGGTCTGCACTGGAATCTACAAAGCCCAAGCACACAGCACCACGGACAAGTTACTGTAATAGTGCTGACAGCGATTTCGTTATCACTTCTGCGGGATGTGATTTACACTACTTACTTTAGTATAACATTCTGAGTACACTTAATACCAGCGATACATGTTGTGTGTGCTTGCTGGTTTTGCATGGGAGAAGATGAGGTGAAGGACAAATGACAAGAGGCAAGAGCTCCCTTAGATATATACAGTGATTATTGGCCCATTTGTCAAGAGATGTTCTCACAATATGAGCAGCTGTTGTTGTCAAACTCATGTTTTATGCTATATATTTTATCCTAATGTTCTCATTTACCTGTAGCCTCTTCAACTCCTCGAGACCACCGGTGCTTCCTAAATGCACTTCATCATATTCTTCATAACGTTCATATTTCATAAGCTCCATTCAGAAGCTGGGCGTCGTGTGAGGCTGTAGCTCTTCTCTCCAGTCTAATAGACGGTGACGTCATTTTAAACCCTTATAATAAAAGAAGCTGAACTCAGTTTGTTTTTCTACTGAAAGTCGACCCGTTTTTCCCCAAATCTGGGCTCTAAACTATAAACAGACGGCGTCTCTTCAGTGATCTGCTCTGGAAACATCACTTTTAGAAAACAACACAAAGAGCGACAGAGATTTTTGGCTTTCAGCTGTAAATTGTGAGCGTATAGTGATATGTGGAGATCATAAACACACATTCTGCTCATTTGAGGGGCTTTTACCAAATAAATAAATAAATAAAATTTTAATTTTATGCAGTTACTGAATAATTTGCTTTATGATTTGGTCCAGGAGAAAAAAAGGTTAATAAAACAGCTCAATCTTGTGGACGGTTCTCTGGTCCTCCTTCATCTTACTAGGCTGTAAGTTTTTCTGGGTGCCATGCAGAGTTTAAGACGCACCGGCTCCTGATCCAAGCGTTCCTTTTTAGCCAGGATATGAGCCAGCATCTTCTCTCGCTCTTTCAATGCTTTCATCCTCTCTCTGACAAAATACCGTGGGATGGGCACCTCCAGGTCCTCCTACAAAAAGCACAAAAGATTTCATGTGGATCAAAGCTCTGGACGAAACAGGCCCAGCCTGTGGAAATCTGCCGAGAATTACTGGTGTAGGTCGGGCGACCCCAATTAGCTTTTCACTGAATTCAAAGGCGTTTAAGAGGATTGGGTTTGCTAAGTAGCAGGTCGCTATGACATAGAGAAGTGAGTTTCCAGAGTCAGATTAAGTGCAAGTAAAAAGTTTGAACTGAAGATCCTGATAATCATTACGCTGAAGCCTAAGGCTGGAATTAAACAGGCCCCAAGCGTTTAAATCTGACTAAATCTCTTAAACGTGTAAATTCACTAGAAGTATTTGAAAATATTGACTTTACAGATTACAGACAGACAGACAGACAGACAGTCAGACAGACCGACAGGGAGATAGATGTATTTTATTTACACTAAACAGCTTGTTTGTTTACTAGCTACTAGCTACGGTTCATTTTCACAATCCAATTCTCTTCTTTTTCCATCATTTGCTTCTTTATCCTTTGTAAATTAGTTTAGTAAATCATTTTGGTCCCACTTTATATTGTCTCTAATAACTATGTAGTTACAACATATGCAACAACATTGTAACTACTGATGATTTAGTCACTGTTACAGGTGGATTACAGAAGTACAGCTTATGTCTCTTAATAGCTGTAACAGCCTATTCTCTGTCACGTAATTACACAAGGGTAATAACACAAATCTAATTACATTTGTAATCAGACTGAACAGCAGTTTAAGTTTTTTTTTCTAGCAGTTAAATGAATGAATGAATTAATAAATTATTTACGCTGCATCTGCCAGCTTTCCTAACATTTAACTGGTGTTTATGTTGCCAGTGCTGAGACACTGTAACCAGTTTCAGCTTTAAACCATTTACATTTATGGCATTTGGCTGACGCTCTTATCCAGAGCGACTTACAATTTGATTGTTTTACACAGGTAGGCCAAGGTGGCGTTGGGAGTCTTGCCTAAGGACTCTTATTGGTATAGTGTAGGGTGTTTACCCAGGTGGGGATTGAACCCCAGTCTACAGTGTAGAAGGCGAAGGTGTTACCCACTACACTAACCAACCAACCAGTCTGTATGGATATGTGACAGAACAGCAGGCGACCCCTTATATTAAAACATAACTCTTATGCTACTGTGTTACATTAAACTCAAAGTAATGTCTGTATTACCACTCCTTTATTACACAGTACCTACATACCAATTACACAGCAACTGTCCACTTATTTTAGAGTGTAACTCTAACCCTGCACTACAGGAAAGGTCCTCTGTAATACTTACACTTTTACTTTTACATTTACATTTATGGTATTTTGGCTGACGCTCTTATCCAGAGCGACTTACAATTTGATCATTTTACACAGGGAGGTGTTGGGAGTCTTGCCCAAGGACTCTTATTGGTATAGTGTAGGGTGTTTACCCAGGTGGGGATTGAACCCCAGTCTACAGCGTAGAAGGCAGAGGTGTTACCCACTACACTAACCAACCACACTTAAATGAAGCAGAACTGAAGTTCATACACATGTGTAATTACACATCTGTAACATTAACTTAATCATCAGTAGTTACAGTGTTGTTGCATATGTTACTCATGCGTACCTACACAGTTATTAGAGACACTTAATATAAAATAGGACCATCATTTTAACAGCAGGATCATAAATGAAGCTCATTGTACATCTGTAACCAATCTAGCACAGTGTCAGCAACATTTTCAACAAAATGAAGTTTATTTTATTTGAGGAGATTAAAAACTATAGTTAGACCTTGTATGCAGGACAGTAATCTGGGTGGTCTGAGGGGAAACTAGCAGTGGCATATAGTCAATGGGGTGCCGACCTTATCGAGACATCGGACTGATGCATGTTTGCTATTGGGTAGATGCATTTTATTGATAGCTAAGTGGGCGTTTACATTTCATTAAACAGCCATTTAACTGTTTACCCATTTATCTGTCTGTAGATTGTAAAGTCAAAAATTTAAGTACTTCTAGTGACTGTACAGCAAGGCAGAAATCTAAGAATATAACCCTTAGGTTTACGTTATGCTTGGTGTCTGTTTAAATTTAGCCCTAGAAAGTTTACAGGAAGCTGGCTGTACGCTACCGATCCCCAAAGGGAAAGTTTGGTCAGAGTGGATATTAAATAAGAATATAAAAATGTATTTATTCTTAATGTATAACAATAGATTTTGTTTCCACTCTGAAACGCTGGTGGCACATTGTCAATCTACATGCAAATAGACTGAGACAATGAATCTACCGTACAGAAAGAAAGTAGCAATGAAAAGAAAGTTACACACTGCACACTTACAGGAGTCATCTTCAGGTCTTGCAGCACGTCATCAAAGTAGTGAAACTCAGAAAACTCCACCTCCACCATCTCGTTCTTCAGCTCCACCAGCCGACCCATGACCCCTTCCAGAACGTGTAGCACCACACGTCTCTTCTGTGGGTGAACGATCTGGTCGTAGACTTCTTCCAGACGCCTGAAGATGTGCAGATAGTGCAGGTAGAAGGTGGACAGAGTCCGGAAGACCTGCAAACGGTCCTTCTGAGGATGGAGCTGTGTCGGGGGGATCTCATCTTCCAGCAGGTCTGCCAAGGCCCCCTGGGCCTCTGCCCATATTCTGCCATAGGAGCTGGCCAGAGGAGAACAACAACTTATTCTGCTTGTGATAAACCTTAGAATCTCTTGTCATATTAATAATTTTAATTCTATGCTCTTACATCGTAGATGCAAACATTAGAAACTAGACACCCCTTCGTTAGCTTGAGAACAACAAGAAGTTATTAAATAACTAATAATACAGTGTAAGTAGCCACTTGTAATATACCACCCAAACCTCACTTATTTAATGTCCAGTCAAAATGGTCATTAAGTGTGCGTTATTCCTTTTTCAGGAGATTTCTGACGTGAATATCTCTGAATATGTTTAGGATTATTTGGATTGTGAGAGGCAGAAAATGCAACCAACTTCTAAGACTGAACTTTAAGTGGTGTGGAAAAACATCCTTGCAGATTTCTTTGACAGCAAGACTTCTGGAAAGAATGGGAGCTTTAACAAAGGCAAAGGGTGGACATTATAAATACTGAAATATTTGATAGATATACATATAATAAGCATCCAGCATGCAGGCTTTGAAGTATGTATACTACTTTTTAACTGTGCCTACTGCTTTTAGAAGTATGCAAACTACTTTTTAACTTTGCCTACTACTTTTATAAATATGCATCCAACATGCATCCAACTTTTTTCTTGTTTTTGAAGTATTTTTTAAATATGCATACTTCTTTTTTAACTCTGCATGGTAACTTGCATTTTTACATAGTAGCACAAAGTACACAGTAGTAATATAGTACTTTTTTACCATGCACACTAGAAGCATACCTTTATAAAGTATGCATAATACTTTTTAACTGTGCGTACTACTTTCATAAGTATGTATCCAGCGTGCATAATTCGTTTTCACTTTGCCTACTATTTTTAGAAGTATACGCCCAGCATGTATGTATGTAGATATATTAAACGGTTGAGAATTCTGTGTCATTTTCTGTTGAATATGTTTTCTGCTTTTTTTCCTGATCCTGAAAAATGAATAACGTTTACTTAATGACCATTTCAACTGAAAATGAAATGAATGGAGGACAGTCTCTGATAGAAGCGTATATACTTTGGACATGACATTAATTCATCTTGCATGCTAATTTTATTACAACCGCAATTCTCAATGCAGTCATTTTATAATAATTCACAGATTCAAAACTCCTCCTACACTAATTTCTCAAATAAACTGCTTACAGCTTTCTACTGTGTAAAACCTGTGCACAGCAGTAGCATCACTTTAGAACCATTTTATACATATATCTGCAGTACAACTGGCTTTATATCACTAAACACATTGACTTTTGATTGTGCATGTCGACAATTCTGGCCTCTTTCTTTACACAAAGGCCAAAAGAACAAGCACTGCATTTTTATACCTGTTGTATTTACACCATTTGTACCAGTTGTATTTATTTATTTATTTATTGATTGATTGTGAGTATCACAACCGCAAAAACCCATCTTCTCACGTCACGGCTAGTGTGAATGGAGTGTCTTGATCTAGTAGAGAGCCCTCTGTTTCCGACACCTTGCACAGGATAGTCAATACCCTTTCAAGAAGAGTTTAGTACCTGTTATTGTTCTTAACAACACCTGCTGAAAGCACCTGCCCAGTGGGAGCTTATTGACCGCTCAGCTACACTACAAGTGGCCTCAAGCTTTACATTTTTCCTTATAAAATCATAATTATCCCATACAGCATTACAGAGTGTCAGCAATTAAGAGGTGTGTACACCGTGCTGGAGCACGCTTACTGGACGTGTCAGCGATGAAAGAAAAACCCTGACAAACTTAATTTCATTCATTTTAATCTCTTAAGACGAATACACACGGCTCCTCAGATGCCCCCTTTGCTCGCCTTTTAACCCTCCTGTGAGTGGGAGTCCCTTTTGTGTATCCCTGAAAGAGTTCAGAGCAGGGGTGAAACTACCTTCTTTTGGTATTCTGATGGGGGCCATACAGTATTGTCCCCATGTGGGCAAAACCACTGTCAAGAGCCTTGGCCGTAGGGGTGACCAAATCAAAGGAGAAAGGCACTGAGTGGGAGTGAGTGGGGGTTTTCTGGGGGGAGGTGCCATGGGAGGAGGACTGGGAGAAGGCTTCTAAAGAATCATTTGCAATAAAAGAGGGAGGAACCCTAACTATGGCAGGCAACACACAGCCAAAGTGGTGGGATAGGCTACTGCAGCAACCAAAGGAGATATGCTGACCGCAGTGCTGAGAGTGAAAGGGTTATAGCCTGGCTTTTCCCGATGGAACCATTTTCGAGGTGTCAATCAAAGGCCCTCTGGCATGTTCATTGTGTGAGTTGATATTGTCTTCAGAGCTAGGTCAGCTGAAGGTGTTTAGCCAGCTACAACCTTCATGCCACCCAATGTGGGAGCACAAAGGCGCTGCTTCTGCGGAGCCATATGTTGTCATAGGAACTGCAATACAATGTGGACTTCCTCTGCTCCCTTTCACTAGGCCTTCGTTCCACAAACTTCCACTCTGCTTAAAAGGGAATTCAAAAATGTTTCACGTAATTACGCCGTTGTGAGGAAAGCAGAACCAGTCGGAGTGGTTTGATGTAAAATAGTGGAACATCTAAAAAAAAAAAGAGGTTTCCTTAGGGACCATTTCGCCCCAATACGCCCTGCATGTGTCCCTCCACCATAAACCAACAGACTCACGGGATATTTTAGGCCTAAACTTTGTCTCAGACAAACAGGCCATGAATTCATAACCTGTATAGAAGCTTTTAGAGGTGGACGTCTGGTTCCTACCACCACCACCACTGTGAACAGTTCTGACTCTGTAGGTTTCTCTGGAACACAGCACTTCACACCAAACCGCTCTGAACGGCTCTGTTTGAGTCTTAACCGTTCAATTATGCAGAAATTCAGAAAAATCGGTGGAGTAATCACTTAAGTGTCCACATAACCTTCTAACTCTTAGGGCGAAGGCTCCTACATACTTCTCAATGAATGGACGCTAAACGCTCATTGCAATGACCATCATCTTCTACTGCTTGTCAGCTTTGTGGTCAGTGCATGACCAAATATGGTCCAGGCTTACCTGTGAGACATCCCCTCTACAGTCCAAAGCAACGTCCAGTAGTCAGTGCGCCTCAGTGACCCGGCTGGACCCCACGCTCAGCTACACTCTCTGATAAAGTCCAGCGCCCCCCAAACAGAGGACGCTTAAAACACGTTCATGCCGTGCTGCGCGTTCACGCTGCACGCTTTACTGCATATCCCCGGTCTCCCCGGTCTCCCCGGAGCAGCGCAGCCGCTGGCGCTCCGCCTGTCGCCGGTCTGACTGCGCAGCGGAGCCGCGGCTGGTTTGCTGCGCAGCTGCCATGGGGACCAGATCAGAGCCTCCTCAGCGCTCCGGGCAAGCAGCCATCGCTAGGCTGCGAGATTAGCGCTGAATGCGCGGCTGCTAAGATACACTGAAAAATAACAGGATATATTTTCACACTTAAAGCGAAAGTGAAAATATTCCGCGCTCTCGCTTCTTTAAGACGCGGCAGGGAAAGAAGCGCCTGTCTGAGAAAAACAGCAGACGTGAACTTCAAATGCGAAAAAAGCCCAAACCACAGAAACTCTCCGCACTTCAGCTGGGACGCTGCGTAACACGTCCAAAAGACCCGGATCTCTCCATTTTCATCCTTATTTACGCACAAGCTGCCCTTTATACCCCCCAGTCATTGACCAGAAGGGTCTGTGTACCGAGAGTTTACAGGTCAGGGTTACAGTCTGTTTACATTTTAAACTAAAACAGCAAGTAACTTTAACTGCCACCCCTCCAGGAGCCGTGGGTTTAGCAGTAAAGGTTTTTAGATCAATCATAAAGAATTCCAGGCACCACAGAAGCGTGAAGGCTGAGGCCACATTTTGAAGTAAAAACACGCTTTTCTGCTATTTTAGCTACAATAATCCAGACGTGACTGTGGTATAAATAAATTAAACGACATAAATAAACAAACGCCAAATAAATACTATCAAATCTATAATGAAAGTTCCCCAGGAGTCGCGTCACTGGTGTTACCGCGAAACCAAAAACCTCTTATTTTGAAATAAAGGTCACACCGATGAGGTCACTCGACCTCCTTTGGCCTGTTTTCTGAGGATCTATGGAGAAAAACTCATGGTGAGTCCACTGCGTCTCTCAGTTCTCAGAGATCTTCTCACTCAGCTCATGATCTCATAGGAAGCTTTTGGCTGACGTCACTGGTGTGACCGACTTTATTCTGAGGTCACTGTGAAAAAATAGAATATAAATGGATTAAATTCCATATTTTAGTGGATGTTCCCTGATGGACAGCGTGTGGTTTGATGTTCTGTCCTTCATTATGTGGAACACCGAAGACGATCAGCAACACCAGTGACTCCTTTGGAGAGATAGAAGAGTGGACGTTTCTGTAGAACAACCCATATGTGTGTATATATATATATATATATACACACACAGTAGATACAGTTTACATTTTAAACCCATGTGTGGTGTTGATGTGTTTGTTACTCATTACCACAGTATTGTTTTTAAATAGATGCAGCCACAACAATTTCTGTAAAAATACCAGTGTCCAGTGTAGAGTTCTACTTTAGCAGCTGTAGCCAGTCAGCAGCCTGCCTATGTTGCCCACATATGAAATAGTAATAAATCACATCATTTTTCCTTTTCGTAAACATTGAAACCTTGTCCCACAGACCTGAACACCACACAAGGATTAAGATAGAAAAGCGTTAAGTGAGGTTGTTCATCCTGTAACTTATCATAACTTAACATAACTTATATTTTTATATTCATGCAGAACACATGGCATCAAATCTTCCCTGCATAGAAATACTTTTATGAAAAACAAGGATAATGTCACGCTTAGCTCCTCCCACTCCCCGTGTGCTCCTGTTTAGTCCATGTGCTTTTTTGTTTTGGTTTTCACAATCCTGCCCCCTTGTTTCGTGGCTCCGCCCCTGATTGTCGCCACCTGTTTTCCGCCTGTCCCTTGTTATCCCTGGGTTTTATAAGTCCCGGTCTTTGTACTGTTTGATGTTTGTTGGATGTATGTATTGAATTCTTGTGATTGGTTCTTGTTTGAGGTTCTGTGTTGTTCATCATGTCTGCACCCCGATCTGTTCGTGTGGGCTATTTGAACCTGGACCGTTTTGACCACAACCCTGGTCAAAAAGGTTCTTACTTTAGAAGTCAAGGTAGTTTTTTTCCTTCTCCTGTAAAGTTACTATTTTGGAGAGGTTTTTTTTTTTACAACAGTGATATATAGGTCGCCTCATAGTCCTGCCCCCCACCACCAAGATCCCTGCCGCAGTTCCCACGCTGAACCAATGCTGTCTGGGTTTTCAATCTCGCCGTGCAGCAATTTGCAAGATTTTTTCCATTTTTGCAATTAAGCCTCAGCTATGAGAGGCTGTTTGATCTGCGAGTCGGTCTGAAGTGACAGGTGTGCACTTGAGGTGCTGACTGCAGCTGTGTTGCCTGAAACTCATTTAGCGGTGGAGCGCTTGGTTGGTCCCAGTCAGCATGTCCATGGAGCTCTCTGCAGGAACAATGGTTTATTATATGAGCACTACATGATCCGTCACGCATTGAAGATCCCTACCAGAGAAACCGTTCTCCACCAACGAAACATGCAGGCACTGACAGACAGGCAATGAGCGCCTTACAGCCTGCTGACATGATATTAGCTCAGACCAGAGGTCACCAAGCCTCCTTCTGGAGATCTGCCTACCTGCAGGCTTCGTCTCCAAGCCAGATCTAAACTTAATCCATCTTATCAAAATCTCCTGTGGATTTGAGACAGAGCTAAATTCTCCAGGAGCAAGGTTGGTGTCTTAGACTGGCTTAGGATAAAACAGTGACCAGCAGTGACCCCCCCAACCCCCCGAGGATCCTTGCTGCAGGGCTGGCCTCCAAGAAGATATTGTTAATCTAGTGCTTCTGAAGGCAGTTACACTAAATTATATGCTGATGTTGTACACAGAGAAAATGTAGCATATCAGGGTTAGAGCTAAACTTTGCAAGATAGTAGATCTCCCAAATCAGGATGGATGACTATTGACTTAGCTTTTGCTCCTTCTGGAGATCTTCCTTCCATCAGAGTTTATTTTGACCTTTAAACTTCCACCCTCAATCCATTTAATCAGTATCTAAAGAAGACATATATCATCTGGACCATGTGCTGGATCCTAGTTGGGAGCTTAACTCTGTGGCTATGCAGACCTTCAGGATGATGGGTGGTGATCACTGTACTTTGAGAATTAGAACTGAAAAACTAAAGACTATTCTATGGAACGACTGAGTTGGAATACTATTTTATAGAATAACTTAGTTGGAATACTATTCAATGAAATAACAGAGTTGGAATAGTATTTTATGGAATAACTGAGTTGGAGTACTATTTTATGGAATAACTGAGTTGGAATACTATTTAGTGGATTAACTGAGTTGGAATACTATTTTATAGAATAACTGAGTTGGAATACTATTCAGTGGATTAACTGAGTTGGAATAGTATTTTATGGAATAACTGAGTTGGAATAGTATTTTATAGAATAACTGAGTTGGAATACTATTTTATAGAATAACTGAGATGGAATACTATTTTATAGAATAACTGAGTTGGAATACTATTCAGTGGATTAACTGAGTTGGAATACTATTTTATAGAATAACTGAGTTGGAATACTATTTTATAGAATAACTGAGTTGGAATACTATTCAGTGGATTAACTGAGTTGGAATAGTATTTTATGGAATAACTGAGTTGGAATAGTATTTTATGGAATAACTGAGTTGATTTGCAATGTTGACACATAATGCAATTCTACTCATGTTGCCTCAAGGCAACAAACTCATTTTCATCACTTTACTATGACTTTATACATGTTTATTGACAGTAACATGTTAGTAATGAAGAGTTTGAACGAACCAATGAAATGCTTTTACTTGATCACCGTTTCACAGGCTTTTTAAAACCATCTGCTCGTCTGTGAAGGTCTTTTTTTTAACATTCAGAGTCATATAAACCTTTTATGAGAAATTGCTTAAATGTACTGTATATGTTGCCTACAAGCAACATTATGAGACTTTGGAGTGGTTACAGCCAGGAGCAAATGAAAAGTTACTTAACTGAGGGAACACTGCAGTCATTGTTTAGTTTTTCATTTCATTGTGTTTGCTTCTTTTTTTGTTTATATATGAAATATTTTGAATAAAATATTGTTTTTCATATGACACTCATTATTTCCACTGTCACACAATGTTGCCTCAAGGCAACATACCACAAGAGGACCCCCCCCGACCCACACACAAGCATTATTTCTTCAAACTTGTTCTTGATTTTAACAACCAGGTCCATTAAAGGCATTGAAAGTGAACACTGAAAGGGTTAAGTCATGTATTCCACTATGTAGCCACAAAGACAAACAGCGTGACATGGCCATACCTGTGATAGACATTGCTCAACTTTCATTGACATCAGGAATGCAGACCCAGGCCTCCTGAATGGCTTAATAATAGGAAAAGAATTCTTTTCTCCCCAGCAATCTTTCATTTGGACCATATCTGGCTTTTTCATACTGGACCTCTAACAGAAACCAAATGTGCTGTGAGCATGTGTTCGCTGGACTGCTGTTTCAGCTACTTCCTCAGCCAAATGTTTCCAGCCTTGAGCTCTTCAATAATGGAGAGCAATTACAGAGCATTGTTGCTTGGCACCTATTTAATAGCCAATGGTGTGATATTGTATTATATATTTTATAATTGGTGGGAACTATTAGCCTGGAAATTCCCTCTAGCAGGTCCTAGTTTCTGGTTTCACATGGACGTTTCCCCTGTCCGGCAGCAGTTTGGTTCAAACACACAGGAAATGTGTTTGTATTGTTTGGTCAGGTGCTGCTAATGCCTTACGCTTGTTTACGCACTCAAGGCTCACTGAGCCACCTCCTTCCTCATTATACTTTCAGCTGAAGAAGAATACTGGCAAAAGCTGAATGGACGTGGATATCCATCCTGACCGCTGAATGGAAACAGGCCCACCATGCCTGTGCTTGACTCACAATAATGCAGTGAATCTGTTTCACCTGTTATTGAATGGGAACCAAGCCGGATTAAGAATCTTCTATACAGTTTGATTTACTGTTTTGTTTTGAGTCATTAAACATGGTTTCTTGGCCGGAGCTCACGTGGAAAGAGATGGAAATCTCTTTCCTCAAATAAAGCGGTAAGAATGGTTTGTTATTGACATTTTCGCACCATCTTTATTCTCTTGGATTTAAATCAGACCTGTTCACTCTCCTCCACAATACATCTAATCAAGACTGTATTGATTTCTGTGCTGTGTGTTATTTGAAAGCCTGCTCTCCCATGCCTGCCACACAATAGACGCTGGCCCCGAGCCAGCATTTACAACCCTAAATAGACTAGTGGCCAGCTGAAGCCTTGAGCAACAGGTGAATCCTCCTGTGCCTATATTAAGCCTCCTTTCTGGAAGCCTTTGAGCTGGTGCCAAGAGGATATATGGAGAATGAAACTCGGAACAGAAAAAACAACAAAATATTCACCTGTCACTACTCACAACAAACCTACTGGAGAAAATCTTTTCAGGATTAGTGGGGATCGTAGGAATTCTAGAGTGATAAGCAGAGGTGGACGAAGTTAGAGATAAAGGTAAAATATCACTCCAGTAAAAGTAGAAGTTCCTTCCTTTAAACCTCCACTTGAGTAAAAGTACTAAAGTATTTCCCTTCAAATGTACTTAAGTATAAAGTAAAAGTACTAAAAGAGTAATTCTGGCTCTGATCTGGTCCTGTTATCATTTTTATAACCAGACTGGCTTCATGAACTCATTTCAGGTGAAAGTCCTCCAGCGTCTCTCTTGGTAAACCAGTCTTTTAATAGAACGTCATTAATTAGTGACGCTGACGTCTATTAAAATGATCAGAAGCACAAAACACTGAAGGTAAACAGTTTCCATCAGGGAGAACCGAGTGGCTCTGAAATCACTTTTTACACACAAGCAAAGTTTCAGTTTCAGATTTATTTACAACTTAGTTCCAAGTTTAAGTTGAATAAAAACTGGCTTTAAACTCAGGATCACAGATGAGCTCCTTTACTATGTTGATCTGTAGGCGTCTGTTCATAAACATAAACCAGCCCAAACTCATTTACTATAAAATGAAATGGTGTTTGTAGAAATTCAGAAAAAAGCCGCGTCAGTCTCGACTGCATATGTGGACATATTTCTATATTGAGCTCTATTTACACAAAGTTAGGTTAGTTCATCATTTATGTTGAACAGACTCTCCCAAAGTTTTACGCTGCTGCGCTGACGTTGAACCGCGTGCTGCACTGGGTCGGTATGACCAACAGGTCAAAACCAGCTCTAAACAAAGTGACCGCTGGGCCCTGATTGGTGCTCTGGCTTTGCGCTTCTTTCGTTTTTATACACACAGAAACCAAAAGGAACGACAGATTTCTCAAAATGTAGGAGGAAAAAGTCGGATATTAGACTCTGAAATGTAGTGGAGTGAAAGGAAAACGTCGCCCAGAACGGAGAAACTTCAGTACAGATACATCAAAAATACTAAAGTACAGAAACTAATTACAGTTACTCAGTTACTCAGTTACTGTCCACAACCAGTGATTAAAGAAGTCAACTAATCCAGTTAGAAGAGAAATTACTGTTAAAATCATGAGGTGTATGCAAAGCAAATCTTGACCAAAAACTGACCATTCATCCATTCGCCCATTCATCTACCCAAGAACCTCAATCTTGCTTATGATATTTGAAACATGAAACGTTGTGGTTTGGAGGAACAATAGGCCTGGCATCCACGAACGCACGACTGCAGCCTCTAAAAATATAAACTTGAGGTTTGAGGGAACAGTAAACCTACCATCCCTCAGTCGGCCCATTTCATCGATCCACACTCCATTTCAGCCTTTAAAAGTGAGAAGTTAAAATGTTTTGTGGCTTTTTTTGCATGGAGAACCTCAAAGAACAGCTTTTGACGACCACTGGAGCCTCTGTTAAGGAGTAAATGAAGGTCTGTGGCTCCGTCTGGGTCGAGAACACCAAAGAAGTGTTTTGAGAAGTGGTCTCTAAATGAGGGTTAAAAAGTTTACTCCAAATAGTTTGGGGATAGTTTGTGAAACCAAGGGCTGACCCTTCGGACAGAAAACTGCAATCGATGAAGAAAGTGCACCAGTTAAAAGTTTCCCCAGAGACATTAAGGTTTCCTGATTTAGAGACAAGGAACACCCCCTTCTGATGATGTACGTTGAAGGTGGAAGTCAATTTTGAAAGGCTAGAAGAGCTTGGAAGGTGGACTTGGGGCCATGCTGTGTTTATGTATTTATTCATTTATTTATTTATTGTTTTGCTGTATATCATATTGCCGGTATATCATTAATACCAGCACCATTAATGTACAGGCATATGCAAAAGTTTGGATACCTCTGATCAAATAACACGCTTTGTTAAGTAAATAGGATAACACAGCTCCAGAGGGAACAACTTAAACATGATACTTTTCAGCAGTTTTAGCGCAGAAAGTCTGTTTATTTTCTCAGTTTAACATTTTAATATGCGCAGGCCTCATTTTATTTACTTTTATTTGTCCTAATGTGTGAAATTGAACAAATATTAGCAGTAGCTGATCAATGAAATCAAACAAAATGTAGAATTTGACACCCAAACTCTTCCACAGGGCAGTATTTATTAGCCTTCAGATCAGGGGCTACCAGTCAGGATTTGTTGAATGCTGTTCTCTAATGACTGAGTGATGCATTTGGGCATGCTGGGTACTGTAGTTGATGGGCGAAAACACAAAATCAATACAAAACTGTGAATTCTGTCCAAACGCTGAGGCAGAGAGATGCAATGCGCCACTACAGAACACTACAATAACATGACAAATCAGATATTAAATGCTGGTTTTAGGCCTGAATGCCCCATTTAATGCTTTCCGTTTGTTTCTAAGGCAAATCTAATGAATGGAGTTCATGACTATACATAAATACTTTTAAATAAATAAAATAAAAGACCTTTTTTTAGCAATGGTTTTCCAACAAGTAGGTTTCAGCAGCCAACAAGTGCTCAGCACATGTCTTCATGACTGGAAAGGCACCCCAGGTGGCTCCACAAGAAGCCGTTTGAGAGAATGCCAGAAGTGTGCAAAACCGTCAACAAGGCAAAAGCTGGCTTCTTTGAAGAATCCATAGAGAGGAAATAATATGGTTTTGATTTGTTCACCGCGTTTTAATGCTAAGATAAGACTTTATTAAAGCCCAAAGGGAAATTAGAGTGTTCCAGCAGCAGCAGCAGCAGCATACAAAACAAACATAAACATACGGTAAAAATAGTAAAATAGGATAAGAAAACCAGTGCATAAGTTTTATATATATATATATATATATATATATATATATATATAAATTTATCATTTTTCAGTTTCTACCATAATTTGAAAATACCTTTTGTCTTTCACATTGTGTGTAAATTTCATGATGAATGGACCAACAGAAATGACCCAAAATGCCTTGGAAAAAATTCTGGTTCCATTGACTTCCATCAAAAGTAAAGTAGGTTTTTCCTTCTCCTGTGGAGTTACTATTTTGGAAATACAAGGTTTTGTTCATCACAAAATTTACACACAACGTAAAGCACAACAGGCATTTACATATACCTGAAGTTGTGTGTGAAAGATTCTATTAAATCCACTGCTACCCCTAATCCTAACCCCAGAATAAAACCTGCACATACTCCTGGACCTAATCCCTGACCTTAATGTTGTTGATACTTAAGCAACTACCACCAGAATGTTTGACAAGTATCTGCAGATCATCTACAGGCGACCATCCACATGCAGCTATGGTAGCAGCAGTCCTCAGACGAGGCTTTGGCCACTGAGCAGCTCCTCGTGCGTTTTTCCACTGCTGTCCTGAACGCTTAACAACAGAAAAGCACCGAAATCCCCTTCACCCGGAGGCGTGTCCAGTCTTTGGACGCGCACTGCACGTTTGAAAACTTCTCTGCCTCTTTGTTCGCGCGGGGGGGTGGGGGGGGGGGGGGGGGAAACGTGTCGCGCGCCCGCCCGGCTGGCTGCCTCAACGGCCTCGAGAGGCGCTGTCCCGCGCCTATATGAGTGCGCGCACGGCGGAGCAGAGAGTCAGTATCGAGCTGAGCTCCAGCCGCTCTGTCACTCTGCGCTCCTCTTTACTGGAGAACCTCCCCGAGACTCCCCATCACCGCCGGCGCCGCCCCGACCCGGAGACGCCGACAGACGTAAGGACCCGTTTGGTTTTGTTAACTTTCTAACTAAGAGTAGCAGGACAGCAGCCCAGGTTCGGCACCGCTCGGTGCTGAACTGTCTCGGTTTTAGTGGTTTTTAGCACTGCAGCACTTTCGGTGGTAACTAATGGTACTGAGTGAAGACCCCCATCCCACCCACTGCCCTCACTGAGACTGCATGAGCGATGGGTTTCGGGTTAAAGTCCTGGTGGCAGGTAGAGCTCATGAGGGACTCTGAGTTTCTCAGTGACATAGGGGTGCGTATTATTCTTCACGGACCTTCTCATATTGTAATATACCACTGCTGCTCTCACTCTTTACATTGAGTGTAAATTTCATGGAGAACGGACCAAAAGAAACGACCTAAAATGGCTTGGAGAGACGTCTGGTTCCATTGACTTGCATTAAAAGTAAAGCAGGTTTTTTCCTTCTCCTGTAAAGTTTCCCATTTGGAGATTGGCTTGTTGCTCTTTACTGCTTATTGACTTTTCAGTCACAAATAATGTAACATAACTAATAATATATATAAACTGATGAACTGTCCATGTGGACTCTGGAATAAAGGGTTAATAACAATGTAATATAGGCTTAATAGCTGTCTTAATCATTGGGCAATGTAGATATTTTCGCTACTTTCGCTGTTTTCTCTCACTGCTATGTATATGGAGTTTGGCTTTCATCGCCTTTTTACCATTTTAGACCAATTTTAACATGAATCGTAATATAATACAAGCCGAATGCCAATCATATTTATGAAGCAATGTAGATATAGTGCTGAAATCCTTGCCATTTTGCTCTTTTCTCTTTCTGTGTTTATGCCCTCCATCACTTTTCCCCATTTGAATGTGTTTTAATGGCTTAATGTCAACCTTAATTACGCCTAACGCAGACATATTCTCTACATTTCCACCACGTTTTCTGCGTTTGTGCTGTTTATTGGTCAGAACTGGCCGTTTTTATGCACTGTGTTAAACTTTTACCGGCTATTCGAGGCTCCTGACTGACGACTGACTGTTCTATCTTATCCTGAGCCGTTGCCTGTAATTCTTTTGAAAGGAAACAATGCTGAGTTTCAGGGGATTTAAGGAGAGCTGGAGAGAGAAAGGGACGGAGCGAGCGAGGGAGAGAGACAGGCAGAGAGAGAGAGTGAGGGGTGGGGTGGGGTGCAGGGGGGTGGTGGACTGTGGAGAGAGTGAGTTCTTTGTGCCGGCCACTGCGTTTGCAGCCCGGGGCCGCAGGATCAGGTAAGGAAAGGGTGGGGTGGGGGTTAAGGGGACGCCGCAATATTTGAAAAGTGTAAACACAACTTCACAACAAGGTGGGTGGGGGGGTCTCTCAGAGACCACCATGTTTTATTGCACATGATGGGCCAGGCTAGAGCTTTGCATTGCCCCTCTGCTAACGTGGGCTTGAGAGAAAAGCTGTAAAAAGCAACTTGCCTTTGTTTCGGAGGGACCGGAGTGGCCTCCTCATCTCGCAGTAAGTGGGGATCAGAGGGTACATTAAGAACAGCTGGGTCTCCTCTCACATTTCCCTTAAATGGCATTAAGGTCAGGCACAAACACTGTTTCGAGGCTGATTTAGAAGGAAAATAAACAGGCTTGAACAGGTTATATCACCCGATGGCTCTTAATGCAAAACGGGGACGTGCTTTCGACAGCTGACACTTTGTTTAACATTCCTGAAATTGCATTCGTTCTGTGGCATACTCCGTTTTTAGGACATGTGATACGCTTTAAATGTCTTAATTGAGGTCATGTTTTGTGCAACTATGCTTTCATCACTTCTAAAACATCCTCGCATGTTGGCTTTTCTCTGTGCCCTGCGTGCTTCACTCTAAGTGGAGATGTTTTACGATCAGGGAGATGTGCATGTGAATGAAATTCTTCAAGGCGCTGCATGAATGAATCACGGTTTCCTTCTGTTCTTTGCTCGTTCAAAGCACTGGATATAATAGATCTTTTGCACCCTTTGGAGGAGATACAGAAGCCCTCACCCTGTTCTGCTTACCTCGGCCTCGGATCACTGATGTTGATCTGATGGTTTTAGAAGCCGTGCTCTCTGCTTTCTGTCTCGGCGCTGCCTGTTACCTGTACAGAATGAAACTGACCACTTCCATGGCTCCTATTTGTCATGGACATCTGATGAGATTCACCTTTTCAACGCAGTTTTGCTGCTTGTCTTTCAGACGGGCACAGAACTCTCAAACAGACTGATAATCCAGTTAACAGCTACTTTATGTATAATTCATCCTACAGTCTGTGTATTTAAGTACCTGAGATGTTGTTTATCAGTGTTCCCTAATGGCCTGAGAGCGATAGCTCAGGGTAGAGATGGAATACCCTGATAGCTTGCTTAGAGAAGATGTTTCTCCAGCGTCCAGCTCTCAGCGTGCATGCTTTCTGTCAGGCACGCTGTGCTCACTGATTACTCTCAGATGCATTAGGCTGTGAGTCTCAGCCCCTGATAATTCTCTCTTTGATCCTTTGGCAGCGATTGTCCAAACTGGACATTCTATTGATAGATTAAGAGCAACAACCCAGCACCCCTGGGAAATGCCTCGCTGTAACAGACAAGGCAGAAAAAATTCCTCCCAAACCGCATGAGGTCCTGCCCTGTGACACCGGAACCCCTGGCCAGTTTGAGATATTTCAGATTATGCATGTTGTTTTTGAAAATAAACATTCTTCGTTACACGTTTTTCTCTCCTCCCAGTGCTTAATTGAACCCTGCCTGCCTTTCCAAACTCACCAGCTGATGTCTTATATTGCAGGTCGCCGTGTTGTTCCGAGAGTTCCAGCGCGGAGCGTGAACCAACATGGCTGTGAACATGAACGATCTGACTGAGCTGCTGGACATGCTGGAGCAGAACTTCTCCTTCCTGGATGACAACGGCTCACACGTGGAGGCGGTGGTGTGTCCAAGTGCCTTCAGCCAGCGGGCCCTGCTGTACACCGTCTCTGTCCTCTACATCTTCATCTTCCTCATTGGCTTGGCTGCCAACACCCTGGTGGTGTGGGTGAACGTGCGGGCCGGGAAGCAGGAGCACCACGAGACACACCTGTATATCCTCAACCTGGCCATTGCCGACCTGTTCGTAGTGGCCACTCTTCCCGTGTCCGTGAGCTCTCTGCTCCAGCATGGCCACTGGCCCTTTGGCGATGCCATGTGCAAGATCACACACCTGGTCTTCAGCGTCAACCTCTTCAGCAGCATCTTCTTCCTGACCTGCATGAGCATGGACCGCTACCTGTCTGTGGTCCACTTCGGCAACACCCCTGGCCAGGGTAAGAGAAGATGGATCCGACAGCTGATCTGTGTGGGTGTCTGGCTTCTGGCACTGCTGGCCGCCATTCCTGACACCTACTTCCTCCAAGCCGTCAAATCCTCACATTCCGAGAGTATTGTGTGCAAGTCCATGTACCCGGCCGAGAGCATGCGGGAGTGGATGGTGGGCGTCCAGATGAGCTTCATCATCCTGGGTTTTGCTGTCCCCTTCCCCGTCATTGCCATCTTCTACGCCCTCCTAGCAAAGGCCGTCCAGTCGTCAGCCGACCAGGAGTGGCGCCTAGGCCGGCGCCTGATCTTCACCTACATTGTTGTCTTCCTGGTCTGCTGGCTGCCCTACCACGGCACTTTGCTGCTGGACACGCTGGCCCTGCTGAATGTGCTGCCACTCACCTGCGCACTGGAGAACGTCTTATACGTGGCCATGCATCTCACGCAGTGCCTTTCGCTTCTTCACTGCTGCCTCAACCCTGTCATCTACAACTTCGTCAACAAGAACTACCGCTACGACCTCATGAAGGCCTTCATTTTCAAGTACTCCACTAAAACAGGTCTGGCCAGGCTGATTGATGCCTCGCATGCGTCTGAGACGGAGTACTCTGCCGTGGAGAATCAGGGACCTCTGTGAGGTGGAGATTGAAGGACTTTGCTATGATTTCTGTTGACCTCCTGTATTGGGTCCCATATTAAGAGAAGCTGTATTCCCTTAAACAGCAAAGACTATGTGCTTTTTAAGGAACTCTAGAACTTTGTATTGATAGAGTATGTGTACTGTACATCTCTGCAAACCGAAGAATTGTATATCCTTTTGTGTAAGTGAGAATTATTTTTAGGGATGTATGACTAAAGCACTTGTACTGAGTGGAACGGTAGTTGGCTGAGCTTCGGTGTAGGTTGACCAAGCATATGAGGTCAGTAGGGTCAGTCTAGGTCCCCTCCCCCAGAGAAGCCTCAGAGGGAACTCATAAAGCTTCAGGGGCCCTTTCTCAACTCTGTCTCCGTTTATCCATACTGCTCTTCAGCCGGCTGGTCAGACTCCGCCACCTTTAGACTGAAGGTTGCGGCCTCACACACGTTGGACCGTGACAGAGTTAATTGGAGGGAAGTTAAAGAGCCAAGGCATGGTCAGTGGAGAGGGACAAGGCTCATTAAAAGATAGTATCAAAGGATGAAGTTGGAAAGCCACATGTAGAGAGATATAGTTTTTTAGGACAATGTATGTTTTGTAAATACTAAGACATATTTATATATTCATCTGTGTGTACTGTCAGTGTTTTTTGAAGTATTTGAAGTTCAAATGTACTTTTGAAATAAAAAAGGATTTGTACAAATATAATCAGCAGCGTGGTTGTCTTGTGAGTCAAATATGCCCATATTGGTTGGAGCACATTGAATTATGCTTACCAACAAGAAGTTAGTAAGAATTTGGCCCACTTCAGTGGACAAAATGAAAGGCAGCTCAACACAGAAGCACATGTCAACTTATTACACAGTTTTTTAGTTAACTCTACTGGAGTTTACCCAGCTTAAAGCTCAGTTTAATCAAAACCTTGTATCTCCAAAATGGTAACTTTACAGGAGAAGGAAAAAAGCTACTTTCCTTTTAATGTAAGTCAATGGAACCAGATGTCTTTCCAAGTCATTTTGGGCCATTTCTGTTGGTTTATTCTTCATGAAATTTACACACAATGTAAAGGACAAAAGGCTTATTGAAATTATGTAAATACTGAAAAATGACAAAAATGGAGACACAAGCTTTTGTATTGAAGATATACAGTCATATGCGACTTTCGGCTCAATTTTTTTGTTGGTTTGTTAAGTGAAAAAAATATAACACATCCTCTACAGGCAACAAACCTATACAGGACATTTTAATGCATTTTTTAGCTGACCATTTCAATGTATTAAATTAATTTATTTAATCAACGTATAAAATAACACATAAAATTTCAAACGTGCCAAACGTTTGCAGAGGCCACATTTTATGTTTGACCTTTTTTTTTCCCAGTATGTGAAATTCCAGCAAAAATCATGACTTATTTTACTTATTTTATATAAATTTCTCTACAAACTGGGACTCCTTTCTTTTGGGCTATGACTCTTGGCCTATCCTCGGGTTATGCGTGACCGAGGCCTTGCTAAGGTTTTCCTCATCGCCTGATAATTTGGTTCAGCTCAAATTTTTCACAGTGCACACGATAGAAGTACACAGAGATGTGGGGTGAAGTGCACCCCCCTCCCCCGCCCCACCCCCCCTTCACGGACTTAGCTTTGGATCTAAGGACCAACAGATGACAAACCGAATCTTTAAGACATTTATACGGCCCTTTTGAGCATTTCTTTTAAGTGTAGCTTCATATAATGTCGCTGGCGGTTGAACATATTCAGTATACTGGCTTTACTTTGTGCTGTATGTCATCAATTTATAACATAAGCACAGATTTCATGCCAGCGACTTACAGTACATGTGTTTAGTACTTAGAAGTCCTTTCCAGTTTTTTCAGTGTAAAATCCGTCCATATGGCTGCCCTCGAGGAGAGCACACTCGTCTACTGATCCGGTGGGGGATAATTCATGTGCGTGCATGTGTGCGTTTTCTTTTCTCCTGAGAAGATTTGCTCTTTGTGTATTCGCCTTCGGTGGCAGAGGGAAGGAGGGGTGCTTGGTTAATCAGTACCAGGGGTGCTCTATCTCTCTCTCTCTCTCTCTCTCTCTCTCTCTCTTTGCTTTGTAGTTCTAAAAAAGGATCCAGGTGTTCTGGAGTCAACGCCGAGTTTCAAAGAGACCCTCTAGCTCCCTCTCTATCACTGTGTCTCTGAGCGCAGAGCAAATTACACTGTCTCTTCAAGGGCTTATTACCATCACCTCCCATGTGGAAACTCCCCTGTACAAGAGCCTGTACATCCAAGGGTCTAATTTTATCCATAAACGTATAATAAGATGCACTGTCACATTGTTTGTGGCTCTACAAAGGCTGGCTGGCTGGCTGGCAATCCCCTTTTGGTTAAACTTAAAACTGGAATGAAGAACACGGCCTGCTTAGTGCGCTTATTAATTACTGACAATGATTCGGGCCGCAATGTGCTGGAGGTACACGGAGAGAAATCCTGTACGACTGGGGGTTTGCTGAGAGAAAGGCTGTGAAACAAATCCCCTACAAGAAGAGCTGGTACGTCCAAGGACCCGAACATATAATAAGATGCACCACCACATTGCTTTGGTCTTACAAAACTGGCTGGCAATCCCCTTTTGGTAAACCTAAACCTGAAATGGAGAAGGTACACCAAAGCCTGCGTACTGCCCTGGATTAAACCTGTAAAACCTGCACTGAAACCTGCCACAACAGAGCGCCTTAAACAAAAGGCCTGTTCAGTCTGTTAATTTAAGTGGCTAATTAATCCCATCATCACCAACTGAATCTGTTCTTGCCTCCAGGTTATAGTACGCTGCAGAATGCCTGGTCGATAGTGTACTCAACTGTCAAATGTCATTCCAGTCTGGGCTGTTTTCTGCTGTAACCGATATAAGCAGCGGCTTAGCTCTCCTTAGCGCCACGAGTACGTACAGGACTGTGCAAACATTTTTATATTTACATTTCTGGCATTTGGCTGACGCTCTTATCCAGAGCGACTTACAATTTGGTAATTTTACACAGGTAGGCCAAGGCAGTGTTAGGAGTCTTGCCCAAGGACTCTTATTGGTATAGTGTAGGGTGCTTACCCTGGTGGGGGATTGAACCCCAGTCTACAGTGTAGAAGGCAGAGGTGTTAACCACTACACTAACCAACCTCACAGAGCACCCTTCGCTTGTTCAGTTAAGATGATCATTAAGGAGTCAGTACATATTCCTGCGGAGATTAGATATGAGAAGCATACAGAGGAAACGGGACTCTTAACAACCATGCAAGACCAGGCCGGCCACCAAAGCCGCCCCATCAGATAAACGGCACTGAAAGCTTCCGTCTCTGAGAGAGAGGAGAAGATCAAGCTGCTTCAGACCTGAAAACATCCACAGGTGTTTCTGTCCATCCGTCCACTGTGAGAAGACCACTCAGCGCTGCGGGTCTGAAAGGATGTGTAGCGAGAAAAGGAGACAGAGAAAGAAGAGAATTGGCACTGGAGCAACTTCTAAGACTGAACTTGCGTGAAGGTGTGTAAAATATATTTCTGTGAAAAACTGTGAAACGCAAGCTGTAATAAAAGCAATGGGTTAAAAAAATAACAAAAAGTATGATATATATTGATTTATATTATTAATTATTATTAGTTATTGAGGTTTTTGTGTAATGTTTGTTTAATATATGTTTTGTGCGTTTCTCCTGATGCGGGAAAATCAAGAATGACTGTATTGACGGGAAAGGAAATAAATAAGGTGTGGTCTGGTATGGACAGTACTGTGTTATTATTATTATTATTATTATTATTATTATTATTATTATTATTATTAATCATTGTTGTCAATCATGCCATTAACAGAAAAAATGTCTGTTATTTATTTATTTACCCCGCCTCCTTTTTTTTTACAGTAAATTACTGGTTGTCTTAGCATTAAAATCAGGAATTAATTGCTTTTTATTCTTGAGAGCCCCCCCACTTCAGTAGGAAGTCCCCTAAAAGTCAAGAAAATGGGCCTAATTTCAATCACACATATCAGGAACTCCAGTGACAAACAGCAGAACAGATTCCTGGGTCTTTTCCTGTACACAGACACAAACAATAGGATTCTATACGTTTTTTTACAACCCCTGCAAACACAATGGTGACTAAGGCATCCCGGTGGTAAACTGACCATCTACGATGACTCTGAAAGGCCAGATCGTGGGAGCGGCACGGCAGAGTGTGTGAAAGGCTGTGGGTGCCGTTGGGGTGAGGCAGAGAGAAAGGGCAAGCTTTCACTGTGTCTCTGTTTGGCTTGGGCGACAAAAAGGAAAAGACTTGGGACCGTGGGTGCAGCTTCTGAGTGGAAAATGCCATCGCATGGAAGACGCCGGACGTTCAGCTCAGGCTGAAACTGATCCTTCTGTTTTGTTTCGCTCCATGTTCAGCGAGATGGAGTCATAGGTGATTTGTACAGAAGCCAGACAGCCCTTATGTCTCTGAGTGCCAGGAAATATATGTATGTATCAATATAGTGATTTATCACCTCGGTCACGCCCTCATCTCCTGACCACTGGCCTGGGTTCACCAAGGGGACGCTACAGAGAACAGACGGAGGCAAGACACTGCAAAGACAAACAGGAGGACCTTTTTAATGTCTCTTCTGAACAGGTTATGTACTGCTACTGTAGAGTGGACTCAGGTTGCTACCACATCACTTCAGACAGCTAGAGACTGTTTATACACGGTGTTACATATTAAAGGGGTATTACATTTGCCAGGATCTCTACATAATACAGTGTTTGAGATGGAAACAAAGTCATTTGGAGTGGTTTGGTATGAAATGCCTCTTTGTACAGCAGCTTACCAGCTCAGATTTCTTCACCATGGTGGTGATGGGAACCAGGGGTCATAATATCTACAATGCAAACATGTGCATTTAAGTTATGAACCACATGATGAGTGAACATACACGTCTTTCCAGTTTTTATGTGCAGTTCCTAAAGGTAAAATAGGGGTAAATCTGAAAGAAAAAAGTTTTTGTAGGCTCTATTTGGCCTCACAGCTCCCTTCATGTACCTCTCTGTCATGAATGGATATGAACATGTGTTTTAGGCCACAACTTTGTCTTAAAACGATCATAAAACAGTGTTTCAGGCATCAGGCAGCGCATTCATAACCACATCATATAATAGGTTTCTATAATAGAAGCATAGAAACTTCAGACATCTGGTTCCTATCACCACCACTGTGAACAACTCTGACTCGGTAGGTTTCTCTAGGATGGAGCATTAAACATCAAACCACTCTGAACCACTTTGTTTACATCTCATAGAAATATGTATGGGCTTATGGCTCCTTTTTTGAGGGAAAACACTACGTCTATAACTGCAGACTTCTGCTACAAACAGGACAACAACATGGTACTTCATAAAGATTGCTGTGCCCAGATGAACGCTGTTCATGTGAAGAATAGCCGAGTTCTGTCCTACAAATGGACTCAATTCCAAATCTGTTAACGCTTGTCAATCCCATAATGGCCTTCCGATTTGATGCCGGGCCTGTCTTCTGAAACAGCCGACCAGCTTTGAGTAGAAGCAGTTTCCAGCTGTAATTTGTAATAACAGAAAATACACGGTTGTTATTATTTGTTCATGTCACAAGGGCAAAATGTACAACTAGGGAACAAAAGCTCTCCATTCATTTCTTCTCACACTGGCTGATAAACTGAAAAACTAACTTTTAAAACATTCTACACAAAAAGGTCTCTTCATTTTTGTTTTTACTTCAGGTGGACATGGTTTCTGTCCTGGGCATTGTCTTAGAATTTCATGGAGACTGGACCGGTAGAAAGGCTCCAAAATCACTTGGAATAAAAACTCCTTACATTAACATACATTAAAAAGTTTGCAATTGGTGCCAGTTTTGGGAAGACGTGTTTTAGAAATGCTCCTACCTTCTAAAATAAGCATATTAATGGTTGCTATGGGGTGAAAAAAAGGATATTATCGAAGGATATTAGGATATTAGGATATTATCGAAGGATAATAATACTGAAATCAAAGGAACGCCAGCAGCTGGTAGCCCTGCAGGTTTGAAGTTAAGTAGAAATGCTTATTATTTAATTATGTATGTATTTATAATGACTGTATTGACAGGGAATGAAATAAATAAGGTGTGTTCTGGTATGGACAGTAATGTATTATTATTATTATTATTATTATTAACAATTTATTTATTTATAACCCCCCCTTTTTTTTTACAGTAAATTACTGTTTTCTTGTGGTTCTCTTAGCATTTATTACACTTTTTCCTGATTAAAATCAGGAATTAATTGCATCCTTCAGTAGGATGCCCCTCTAAAGTTGGGAAAATGGTCCTAATTCCAATCACACATCAAGGAAATCAACAGATAAACAGCAGAAAATATTCCCGGGACTTTTCCTGTAAGCTGAAATCACACAGACCTGAAATGACAGGATCCTCTACTTTTTTTTTCCGTGCAAACACAATGGTGACATCCCGGCATCCCGGTGGTAAACTGACCATCTGTAATGTTAAGTAGAAATGCTTGATGTTGGAGTATAAATGAAAAACATTTCGGATTATATCAAAAGTGAAATGTTAATGTAGCCTGTTTATGTAGCTGCGTTATTCAATAGTGCTTTACACTATTGAGGAGAGCCTGGCTAGTCATAGTCACTACTTGAGACTAGACTACACTACTGGTTTGGAGCCTGTAGGGGTGACTAGCTGCGCCACTGTAGTCTGAAACCTTCAGCACTTAAATGACAGGCTCTCTAATCAGGAGAACAGCATTGTGAATATGTGCATAGCGTTTGTTAGTCTACTCGGTTTTAGAAGCAGGATTCAGTGACCGATGTTAGTCTTCAGCGTTTTGTATTCAGGCCTTTACAGACACAGGGTGATAGTGATGGCTAAAAGAGTGTTTACAGACAGTAACATGAACAGAAACTGGCTGAGAGAAACCCAATTAACAGCACTGGAAATTAGCAGTCGTCTCTGGCTTAGTTTGCATTAAGAGAGCTCATGCAGACTGAGAGGGAGGGACCTGTTGGTCATTAGCATCACACACTGGGTGAGTCCATAGCACCTTCACTTTAAGTGCTAATGGCCCATTCAATCTCCGCTCTCTGTGTTTGGCCTCTGCATTTGGCGGCCAGGCTCTAAACTCTGGCCTGAGCCTTATTGTTTGGTAATGAGACAGGACTGTTTTTGCTTTATTTTATAAGGTCTGCTCATCTCTTTTACCGTGCAGTGCAGGCTGGGCCAAGGCTCTGAAAACAAAGGTAAGGGGATTGTGGTGAAAGTGCTTGGTAAAAAGTCAGCAGATATACCAGATCTATAATTAGAATCAATAGGTGGTCGTAGATCCACCGTTAAAAATAAATGTGCAATAAGTGATGCCAGAAATAAACCATCTTTATCGGATGGTTCCTTGAAGAGAATGTAAGGAAACGCTCTAAAATGCCCTAAAACCCGTGCAGCGGCACAGATCCCTAAAAAGTTCAGCGTTTAGAAAGAACTGCACTACCTATATCATTTAGGATAGATTTTAAGGCTTTAAATGACCTTAAAGCTCCACTCACCTCACAGAGTGTCTGTCTGTTTATGATCTCAGATCTGCAGATACTGACCTTCTACAAACACCTTCGCTACAAGACAGGAAACATGGAGGGACTCGTTCAGTTATTGAGCTTCTAAGCTGTGGAGCTCAGTTCAGCTTTTATTAGACAGTTAAGCTCAGTGCTCACTTTTAAGAAGCATCTAAAAACGTGTCTCTTTAACTTCGCATTCAATTAAAACTCAATGTCTCTTTGGTATTTATCTTTAACTTGATCTGTCTCGTCTTGTCTGTTGCTGTTACCTGCCTGTGAAGCGCGTTGAGCTGCCGGTGGTATGAAGAGTGCTCTAAAAATGAAACAAGCTATTATTATTAAAATACTGAATATATCTGAGCACTGAGAAGATTTTAGTCAGCTAGTATTCAAATGTAAAGTATTAAATATCAAGATTAAGTCACATAGCTGACCAACGCAGGAAATGAGGTCTTAGAAAATGCTGTTTGCTTACTTAAACACAGTCTTTCTTTTCTAAGTTAGTATAAAGTTAACAATTAGCAATTTTAACTTAGGTTAGGGCTTAAAATTAACCAAGACTAAAAAGGGGAACCCATGCTCCTCTGGACAAAACAGAGTGGCAAAACAAAACCACATGAATAGCAATATTAAAAGAGGGTTAGGTTTAGCCCTGCGATGGACTGGCAACCTGTCCAGGGTGTTTCCTGACAACACCGCCCACCCCCCCCCCCCCCGCCCCCCTAACGATCCAGAAGGATAAGCGGTTTAGAAAATGTGCGTGTGACGCAGGGACAAAAGAAACCAGCCTGTCATTGGACAGAAGTATTTAAATGATCCCCAGGTGGCCAGAGCCCAAAACTTTATTACACTGTTTTAGAATAGCCCAAGAATAACTCAACCAGTTTGAACTGACGTCCCTATAGTTACTGAATAATAAGCCTGAGTATGTAATAAGACTGGCATGGCAAGAGGTCAACCAGTGATGGCCAGTGACCACTGTCAGAGGCCTTTTAGAGTGACAATGAGAAACAGACCAGTTACTGTTGCCAGTAAATACCAGTGACTACTGTGTAGAGCGTATTACAGTAAGAATGAGAGCTGCATCCATGAACATTAATGACTGTCAGAAGCCTACGTCAGTGTGTTAGTGTGAATATGAGAAGAGGTCAGCACATTTTGAGGCAGATGACACATTGTCTATGATTAAATGGCTTGGGTCTGTGCAGGCATCATCATGAGGAGTGTGAGTGTCATGCAGGTGAGGTTTTCTGCACAGCATTAGACTGCAGGAAACTCCATGGTGGTCCGAAAGGTGAGTGAGCAGGGCTACCCAGTCAAGGCAGATGAAGAAACAACACCAGACCGCAGAGAATGGGCAGGTGTTCAGCTCAGCAAAGAAACACACAGACAGTTCTGTTTGGGGATCACTGAGAACAATGTAGTGTGAACAGAGTACAAGCAGGGACTTGGTCAGGCCTGGCTGTTACAGTCAGTGAGGTGGATGAAGCACACAAACCATGTACCTGAGTTAAAGTCAAGACCCCCAAGGTAAAATATTCCTCCAGTAAAAGTAGAAGTTCCCCCCTTTAGACCTCCACTTGAGTAAAAGTACTAAAGTATTTCCCTTCAAATGTACTTAAGTATAAAGTAAAAGTACTAAAAGAGGAATTCTGGCTCTGATGTCCTGTTATCATTTTTATAACCAGACTGGCTTCATGAACTCATTTCAGGTGAAAGTCCTCCAGCGTCTCTCTTGGTAAACCAGTCTTTTAATAGAACGTCATTAATTAGTGACGCTGACGTCTATTAAAATGATCAGAAGCACAAAACACTGAAGGTAAACAGTTTCCATCAGGGAGAACCGAGTGGCTCTGAAATCACTTTTTACACACAAGCAAAGTTTCAGTTTCAGATTTATTTACAACTTAGTTCCAAGTTTAAGTTGAATAAAAACTGGCTTTAAACTCAGGATCACAGATGAGCTCCTTCACTATGTTGATCTGTAGGCGTCTGTTCATAAACATAAACCAGCCCAAATTCATTTACTATAAAATGAAATGGTGTTTGTAGAAATTCAGAAAAAAGCCGCGTCAGTCTCGACTGCATATGTGGACATATTTCTATATTGAGCTCTATTTACACAAAGTTAGGTTAGTTCATCATTTATGTTGAACAGACTCTCCCAAAGTTTTACGCTGCTGCGCTGACGTTGAACCGCGTGCTGCACTGGGTCGGTATGACCAACAGGTCAAAACCAGCTCTAAACAAAGTGACCGCTGGGCCCTGATTGGTGCTCTGGCTTTGCGCTTCTTTCGTTTTGACATGTTACGTTTTTATACACACAGAAACCAAAAGGAACGACAGATTTCTCAGAATGTAGGAGGAAAAAGTCGGATATTAGACTCTGAAATGTAGTGGAGTGAAAGGAAAGAGTCGCCCAGAACGGAGAAACTTCAGTACAGATACACCAAAAATACTAAAGTACAGAAACTCATTGCATTTACTCAGTTACTCAGTTACTGTCCAGCACTGATTACAGCATAACTAACAAGGGAGGCAACAAAGACATTAGGCCTTCAAGCTGTCAGGGAAAGTTAGTTAGGTTAGCTGTTAGCAAGTTCCAGAAATGAATGGAAGTATCTCTCTTTGGCGTCAGCTTTGTCCCTTCTTTTTTGTCGTGTGTTGCAGTTGGAGTGACAAATGGTTTCAAGGTGAAGGTGGGGCTACATCAGGCATCAGCTCTGAGCCCCTTCTTGTTTGCAATGGTGATGGACAGGTTGACAGATGAGGTCAGGCAGGAGGCTCCATGGACCATGATGTTTGCAGATGACATTGTAATCTGTGGTGAGAGTAGAGAGCAGGTGGAAGAGAATCTGGAGAGGTGGAGGTTTGCACTGGAGAGGAGATGAATGAAGGTCAGTAGAGACAAGACGGAATACATGTGTGTGAATGAGAGGGAGGCAGGTGGAAAGGTGAAGATGCAAGGAGTAGAGGTCGTAAAGGTGGATGACTTCAAATATCTTGGGTCAACCATCCAGAGCAATGGACAGTGTAGAAAAGAGGTGAAGAAGAGGGTGCAGGCAGGATGGAGTGGGTGGATACGGGTGTCAGGGCTGATGTGTGCCAGAAGGATAGCAGCAAGAGTGAAAGGGAAGGTCTACAAGACAGTAGTACGTCCTGCTATGATGTTTGGTTTGGAGACTGTGGCTCTGTCTAAAAGACAGGAGGCTGAGCTGGAGGTGGCGGAGATGAAGATGCTGAGATTTTCCTTGGGAGTGACAAGGATGGAGAAGATTAGAAATGAGCAGATCAGAGGGACAGTGAAGGTGGAGCAGTTTGGAGATAAAGCCAGAGAGGCCAGGTTGAGATGGTTTGGACATGTGTTGAGGAGGAATAGTGGATATATTGGGCAAAGAATGTTGGAGATGGAGCTGCCGGGTAGAAGGAGAAGAGGTAGACCTCAGAGAAGGTTTATGGATGTAGTGAAGGTGGACATGGAGAAGGTTGGTGTAAAAGTAGAGGAGGCAGTGGATAGGGCAAGATGGAGGCAGATGATCCGCTGTGGCGACCCCTAAAGGGAGCAGCCAAAAGAAGACAAAGTTGCAGATAATATACAGTTTGAGCTTTGGGTGGGCTGATGTGCAACTCCTGGTGTGACGAAAACAGTCGACACTAAGCTAAAAGCTTCGAGGTAAACTGGCAACTCTGCCTTTTTACTCAGTCAAGTGACGTACTATTGTATATTATTTCGCTGCTAATGTTGCTATGCAACATGATTGCCTTAACATGCCTGAGATATGACTGAGAGCTCTGAGGTAGTGCTGCTAGGTCAACTGTGACAGCTGAAGTTAGACAAGATATTTCATCATGTTTCCACATCATTCACTGAGCGAAAACAATGTACCTCATGTAGAAGAAGAACTGTTACTGTTAGCATTAGCTCTTGTACACTTACCTATAGTATTAGTTCATGTACTGTTACCTCTAGTATTAGTTCATGTACTGTTACCTCTAGTATTAATTCATGTACTGTTACCTCTAGTATTAATTCATATACTGTTACCTCTAGTATTAGTTCATGTACTGTTATCTCTAGTATTAGTTCATGTACTGTTACCTCTAGTATTAGTTCATGTACTGTTATCTCTAGTATTAGTTCATGTATTGTTACCTCTAGTATTAGTTCATGTACTGTTACCTCTAGTATTAGTTCATGTACTGTTATCTCTAGTATTAGTTCATGTACTGTTATCTCTAGTATTAGTTCATGTACTGTTATCTCTAGTATTAGTTCATGTACTGTTACCTCTAGTATTAGTTCATGTACTGTTACCTCTAGTATTAGTTCATGTACTGTTACCTCTAGTATTAGTTCATGTACTGTTATCTCTAGTATTAGTTCATGTACTGTTATCTCTAGTATTAGTTCATGTACTGTTACCTCTAGTATTAATTCATGTACTGTTATCTCTAGTATTAGTTCATGTACTGTTATCTCTAGTATTAGTTCATGTACTGTTACCTCTAGTATTAGTTCATGTACTGTTATCTCTAGTATTAGTTCATGTACTGTTATCTCTAGTATTAGTTCATGTAGTGTTATCTCTAGTATTAGTTCATGCACTGTTATCTCTAGTATTAATTCATGTACTGTTATCTCTAGTATTAGTTCATGTACTGTTATCTCTAGTATTAGTTCATGTACTGTTACCTCTAGTATTAGTTCATGTACTGTTACCTCTAGTATTAGTTCATGCACTGTTACCTCTAGTATTAATTCATGTACTGTTATCTCTAGTATTAGTTCATGTACTGTTATCTCTAGTATTAGTTCATGTACTGTTACCTCTAGTATTAGTTCATGCACTGTTATCTCTAGTATTAGTTCATGTACTGTTATCTCTAGTATTAGTTCATGTACTGTTATCTCTAGTATTAGTTCATGTACTGTTACCTCTAGTATTAATTCATGTACTGTTACCTCTAGTATTAGTTCATGTACTGTTATCTCTAGTATTAGTTCATGTACTGTTATCTCTAGTATTAGTTCATGTACTGTTACCTCTAGTATTAGTTCATGTACTGTTACCTCTAGTATTAATTCATGTACTGTTACCTCTAGTATTAATTCATGTACTGTTACCTCTAGTATTAGTTCATGTACTGTTACCTCTAGTATTAGTTCTTGTACTGTTACCTTTAGTATCAGTTTTTGTACTGTTACTTTTAGTATTAATTCATGTACTGTTACCTCTAGTATTAATTCATGTACTGTTACCTCTAGTATTAATTCATGTACTGTTACCTCTAGTATTAGTTCATGTACTGTTATCTCTAGTATTAGTTCTTGTACTGTTACCTCTAGTATTAGTTCTTGTACTGTTACCTTTAGTATCAGTTTTTGTACTGTTACTTTTAGTATTAGTTCATGTACTGTTATCTGTAGTATTTGTTCTTGTACTGTTTCCTTTAGTATTAGTTCATGTACTGTTACCTTTAATATCAGTGCTTGTGCTGTTACCTTTAGTATTAATATATAAAAATATCTGAAGAAGCAGAATTTATTGTACAGACAGTTTGAATAGATGACTGACAAATTCTTACAGCAGTTCTCCGACAAAAGAAAAGAAGATTCTCAATGGTCATCATTCAGAAGGTAAACAGTACCTGAAGATGAATTGGGTGGTCTTGTTTTGCTCATCAAGCTGAATTCTTTCCATAGGATAAAACCTTCCTCTCCAGCCAAAACACAGCAAGTTTACGCAGGCGAGTGTTCAGCTTTTTATGCAAGTCTGGTTGAATATTCACTATTTATGTTACTCTGATCTGAACTCGAATAGCTCCTCAGTCTTAGCTACATTTAGATATACGATACAGATTAGACTGAAACGCCTGGAGTTTTTCTTCAAAGAACCATCTACTGAACTGTTCATTAGGAAAGCAATGGCGGTTTGTTCATGGCATCGCTCAAAACGAACCCTTCTGGCACGTCCAGTTTTAAGAGTGTTAATATCAGAGAGAGGATTGTGGGAAACTCTATAGCGGTCAGACAGAGATGAATATCCAACCACTTTAGAGTTTAGAGAAGATGGAGGGGGCAGTTGACACTGGGAGGAAGCGGATAAGACCGGCCGTGTGATTATTTTCCCAAGACCCTTGTGGCTGGAATGAAAGAGGTAGAATTGGAAATGGAATCATGTTGAGAAGAAATGCATTTTAAAGGATTATTTGGACAAGAGTGCTGCATCCTCCGTCTTCTGGGCACTGAAAAGACTTAGTAATATGGGGATTCCTGCTTATTTTGACATGTGCACTGGCGTCGTTCGGGGTCAAGCCAGTGCATCAGCTGTAAAACCTCCAATGGGTTTAGGCTACATGTGGGACAAAGGCATGGTATATATGAGAGAAAGGGTGAGGGGGCAGAGAGAGACAGAATGACACATTATCTTTCCCCAGTATGTGTTATTTAAGCTGGGGAAGTCAAAACAAATGAGGGCCATTACTCTTTCCCATCATGTCCAATAATAGCTGCCACTTGCGTGATTGATTTTTCCTCTTGAAGGAGTGCTTTTTAGCGGAAATTACAATGAGATAACTGGAAAAATCTATGTTTATAAAAGGGAGATATTTTTGACTTTTGGATTGTTTCCAACCAAAGCTTTGCCAGCGGTGTCAATGCAGGACGTATGACTCCAACAAACAGCAGACTCCAGTGGTCTCATTTCTTATGTAGCAGACCTTAACAAGAGGCCTATAGATGCAGAGGAACCGCCCCCATCTCTTTAATACATTAGTCAAATTCATCAGGCCAAGAAATGGTGGAAAGATGTTTCTGGGGAATTCAGACACAATATCCTGGTCATCTGGGTGGTTCTGTTACTCCAGTGTCAGCTGTAGGGTCATTTAAACTCCAGTGTCAGCTGTAGGGTCATTTAAACTCCAGTGCTAGCTGTAGGGTCATTTAAACTCCAGTGTCAGCTGTAGGGTCATTTAAACTCCAGTGTCAGCTGTAGGGTCATTTAAACTCCAGTGTCAGCTGTAGGGTCATTTAAACTCCAGTGCTAGCTGTAGGGTCATTTAAACTCCAGTGTCAGCTGTAGGGTCATTTAAACTCCAGTGTCAGCTGTAGGGTCATTTAAACTCCAGTGCTAGCTGTAGGGTCATTTAAACTCCAGTGTTAGCTGTAGGGTCATTTAAACTCCAGTGTCAGCTGTAGGGTCATTTAAACTCCAGTGTCAGCTGTAGGGTCATTTAAAGTCCAGTGTCAGCTGTAGGGTCATTTAAACTCCAGTGTCAGCTGTAGGGTCATTTAAACTCCAGTGTCAGCTGTAGGGTCATTTAAACTCCAGTGTCAGCTGTAGGGTCATTTAAACTCCAGTGTCAGCTGTAGGGTCATTTAAACTCCAGTGTCAGCTGTAGGGTCATTTACACTCCAGTGTTTGCTGTAGGGTCATTTAAACTCCAGTGTTAGCTGTAGGGTCATTTAAACTCTACTGTTTGCTGTAGGGTCATTTAAATCCCAGTGTCAGCTGTAGGGTCATTTAAACTCCAGTGTCAGCTGTAGGGTCATTTAAACTCCAGTGTCAGCTGTAGGGTCATTTAAACTCCAGTGCTAACTGTAGGGTCATTTAAACTCCAGTGTCAGCTGTAGGGTCATTTAAACTCCAGTGCTAGCTGTAGGGTCATTTAAACTCCAGTGTTAGCTGTAGGGTCATTTAAACTCCAGTGTCAGCTGTAGGGTCATTTAAACTCCAGTGTTTGCTGTAGGGTCATTTAAACTCCAGTGTTAGCTGTAGGGTCATTTAAACTCCACTGTTTGCTGTAGGGTCATTTAAACTCCAGTGTCAGCTGTAGGGTCATTTAAACTCCAGTGTCAGCTGTAGGGTCATTTAAACTCCAGTGTCAGCTGTAGGGTCATTTAAATCCCAGTGTCAGCTGTAGGGTCATTTAAACTCCAGTGTCAGCTGTAGGGTCATTTAAACTCCAGTGTCAGCTGTAGGGTCATTTACACTCCAGTGTCAGCTGTAGGGTCATTTAAACTCCAGTGCTAGCTGTAGGGTCATTTAAACTCCAGTGTCAGCTGTAGGGTCATTTAAACTCCAGTGCTAGCTGTAGGGTCATTTAAACTCCAGTGTTAGCTGTAGGGTCATTTAAACTCCAGTGTCAGCTGTAGGGTCATTTAAACTCCAGTGTCAGCTGTAGGGTCATTTAAACTCCAGTGTTTGCTGTAGGGTCATTTAAACTCCAGTGTCAGCTGTAGGGTCATTTAAACTCCAGTGTCAGCTGTAGGGTCATTTAAACTCCAGTGCTAGCTGTAGGGTCATTTAAACTCCAGTGTCAGCTGTAGGGTCATTTAAATCCCAGTGTCAGCTGTAGGGTCATTTAAACTCCAGTGTCAGCTGTAGGGTCATTTAAACTCCAGTGTCAGCTGTAGGGTCATTTAAACTCCAGTGTCAGCTGTAGGGTCATTTACACTCCAGTGTCAGCTGTAGGGTCATTTAAATCCCAGTGTCAGCTGTAGGGTCATTTAAACTCCAGTGTCAGCTGTAGGGTCATTTAAACTCCAGTGTCAGCTGTAGGGTCATTTAAACTCCAGTGTTTGCTGTAGGGTCATTTAAACTCCAGTGTCAGCTGTAGGGTCATTTGAACTCCAGTGTCAGCTGTAGGGTCATTTAAACTCCAGTGTTTGCTGTAGGGTCATTTAAACTCCAGTGTCAGCTGTAGGGTCATTTAAACTCCAGTGTCAGCTGTAGGGTCATTTAAACTCCAGTGTCAGCTGTAGGGTCATTTAAACTCCAGTGTCAGCTGTAGGGTCATTTAAATCCCAGTGTCAGCTGTAGGGTCATTTAAACTCCAGTGTCAGCTGTAGGGTCATTTAAACTCCAGTGTTAGCTGTAGGGTCATTTAAACTCCAGTGTCAGCTGTAGGGTCATTTAAACTCCAGTGTCAGCTGTAGGGTCATTTAAACTCCAGTGTCAGCTGTAGGGTCATTTAAACTCCAGTGTCAGCTGTAGGCTCATTTAAACTCCAGTGTCTGCTGTAGGGTCATTTAAACTCCAGTGTCAGCTGTAGGGTCATTTAAACTCCAGTGTCAGCTGTAGGGTCATTTAAACTCCAGTGCTAGCTGTAGGGTCATTTAAACTCCAGTGTTAGCTGTAGGGTCATTTAAACTCCAGTGTCAGCTGTAGGGTCATTTAAACTCCAGTGCTAGCTGTAGGGTCATTTAAACTCCAGTGTCAGCTGTAGGGTCATTTACACTCCAGTGTCAGCTGTAGGGTCATTTAAACTCCAGTGTTAGCTGTAGGGTCATTTAAACTCCAGTGCTAGCTGTAGGGTCATTTAAACTCCAGTGTCAGCTGTAGGGTCATTTACACTCCAGTGTCAGCTGTAGGGTCATTTACACTCCAGTGTCAGCTGTAGGGTCATGTATTTGTATTTTGTATGGGTTTTAGAGAGTAACATAGAAGTAAAGTAATGAGCAGGGAGATTACTTTTTCAAGTCATTTGTATTGGATTACTTGTTTTGGCGAACTATCATGACAATCTTTGTTAGACAAAAAAATTAGCCTTTACTGATTTTATGTAAACACAGTTTCCAGGATCTTATTTTTTATTTTTTTGCTTTAAGTTGACCAACAAGTACATCAGCAGCTCTATGGATTAGCACAAGCACTATGGATGCTGCCAGGTTGCTAAGGTGAGTCGAGAGCTTGACAACAGTAACTAAGAGAGGTGAGACACGGCCGTAGCTGATCAGTACATTCCATTTGGGGAGACTTCGGCTTGTTTGGAGAGAAAAGCGCCTTTTCTGTAAGGTTATTGCTGGAGAAGGTTTTGGCTGGAAAAGGCAGCACTGTTGGTGGTTAAGTACAGTCATATGTAAAATGCACCACCGCTCAAAAGACATGTTCTGCTGATTTTCCAAGGAAAAGCAGAGTGACTTCTTCATTAGTTCCTACCCAACAGCCATTCAGTGTGCTTTACATGAATATAAGCGAAATGGAATATCAAAAGGAAAAAGAAAGACAAAAAGCTTAAACGTAACGTAAAAAAAAAACAAAAAAAACACAAACAGCAGCTTAAAGCTTAAACACTAAGTGAATCCACATCCAGCTCAGAGATCGCATGTTTTGCATATTTTTATGCAAATTCACTGTTTATTTGATACATTCAAACAGACAAACACACAAACAAATAAACAGTCAAAATGTGGACTGTGCAAAAGTTATGGTGCATTAAATACTTCATGTTTTGTTCTGTTTTTCCCAATTTGTTAAATCTAGAACAGAAAAATTGTGCTCTAATGACGGAAAAAGTCATATTTACTCTTACCAGCTACAGAGGAGGTGTTAACTTACTTTCACTTAGAAAATCATCAAAACATGTTTATATCAGTAGTGTTTGTTTTTGCCTATTGATACTCTAATAAGAAAGCTTCTTATCTCCAACATGCCAGCCTTACATGAGATTTTATTCCAAGTAATTGTGGATCATTTCTAGTGGTCACCAAATGACCACACAGCATAGAAGGCAGCTGGCATTTTTCAAACATTGAACAAAAACCCCTCAAGTTGGGAGGTTTTGATGTAATAGCAACAATATGCGGCTGCAGGGAGTTAAAGCAGTGGAGGCTTTATAGTGAGCTTTGAAATATGACGCTTCTCAATAAAAGAATATCTAAACACGTGAGCGGGATCCTTTGAACTGGCCAGTAACAATGAAGGCAAATCTCAGCGGCTGCTGGATATAATAACCAGGTTGTGGGAGGAGCAGCCAGGCTGTGGGCGGAGGGAAGTGTGAAGTGCAGGGGCGCTGCTGTTGTCAGCAGGAGAAAGAAAGTTCAGAGGAGCCCCCGTAGCCTCGGGGCCCTCGCCTTTCACACGCAAGCAGCTCAAGATGTGAGGAAAGGCCCCTAAGACAGCGCGTTTGAGTGTGTGACAGGAGAACACTGAAAGGGAGGTCCTCCTACCCCTCCTCCCTTTCTTCATGATTTACACCAAGCTCACGCTCTCTGTCACAATGAAATGGAGAGTAAATCCACACTATTCTCTCTCTCTCACACACACACACACACACACACACACACACACACACACACACACACACACACACACACACACACACAAACATCCACAGATACACACACACACGCACTTACATACACAAAAATCCACAGATACACTCACACACACACACACACACACAAACATCCACAAACATCCACAGATACACACACACACACACACACACACAAACATCCACAGATACACACACACACGCACATACATACACAAACATCCACAGATACACACACACACACACAAACATCCACAAACATCCACAGATACACACACACACACACACACACACACAAACATCCACAGATACACACACACACGCACATACATACACAAACATCCACACAAACATCCACAGATACACACACACACGCACATACATACACAAACATCCACAGATACACTCACACACACACACACACACACACACACACACACACACACACACAAACATCCACAAACATCCACAGATACACACACACACACACACACAAACATCCACAGATACACACACACACGCACATACATACACAAACATCCACAGATACACACACACACACACACAAACATCCACAAACATCCACAGATACACACACACACACACACACACAAACATCCACAGATACACACACACACGCACATACATACACACACACACACAAACATCCACAAACATCCACAGATACACACACACACACACACACAAACATCCACAGATACACACACACACGCACATACATACACAAACATCCACAGATACACACACACACACACAAACATCCACAAACATCCACAGATACACACACACACACACACACACACACAAACATCCACAGATACACACACACACGCACATACATACACAAACATCCACAGATACACACACACACACAAACATCCACAAACATCCACAGATACACACACACACACACACACACACACACACAAACATGCACAGATACACACACACACACACACCCACACATGCACACACACACGCACATACATACACACACACACACATACATACACAAACATGCACAGATACACACACACACAGACACACACACACACACACAACCACACACACACACACACACACACACACACAAACATCCACAGATACACACACACACGCACATACATACACAAACATCCACAGATACACACACACACACAAACATCCACAAACATCCACAGATACACACACACACACACACAAACATGCACAGATACACACACACACACACACACACACACACCCACACATGCACACACACACGCACATACATACACACACACACACATACATACACAAACATGCACAGACACACACACACACACAACCACACACACACAACCACACACACACATACTCACACACACACATACTCACACACACACATACACAAACATCCACAAATGAAGACGAAGATTTGGGATGGAATATCTATTGTAGAAAAAACAAATACAGCCCATCTGAACCATTTGGAGAGAACTACATCTCAAAACCTGAGAAATCTGAGAAGATTTGGAACTCCTTTGCTTCTTATCTCAGAGGGCACTGTAATCAGTGTTAATGATCTAATCACCTGCTTCATGTTCTACTAGGTAGCACTTGCGGGGGACTGGGGTGGGGTGGGGTGGGGGGTTTGGGCATTTGTTTAGCGGGATCCTTTGAACTGGCCAGTAACAATGAAGGCAAATCTCAACGGCTGCTGTTTGTGGTTCAGTATTTACAGCACTGTGCAAAAGTCAGAGATTCCCTTCAATTATTTAATGTCCAGTTAAGATGGTCATTAAGTAGGAGTTATTCATTTTTCAGGAGATCCATGCAAGACCTGTTAGACCACCACCCCTGCAACCATCAGATAAACAGCACTTAAAGCTCCCGTCTTTGAGAGCGACTATTACTGATACTATTACTAATATTATTATTATTATTATTATTATTATTACTACTACTACTAGTACCACTATTATGTTCTTTTGGACTGGCCATCCCAGAGTCCAGACCTCAACATCAATAAATGCATTTGGGTTTCTTGGATTATGAAAAATAGAAAATACAACTAACTTTTAAAACTGGACATTGAGCTTATGGAAAATATCCCTGCAGATTTCGTTGAAAACTAAAAAGAAGTATCCCAAAAAACCTAAAAGTAGTGATAAAGACAAAAATGGGATAAACTAAATACAGAAAAAAAGTATTCGTTTTAGTGGTTGAGGTTTCTGTCTATGTTTCAGTTAAATATGTTTTCTGCTCTTGAATGATTTGTTTAAAATAGTTTAAAAATGAGTAGACAGCTAAATAAGTAGGACTCAAGGAGTGTCCTTCTTGGATTTCCCCTCTTTTTCTGCCTTTCCACTCTGCACAATGGAAAAGTATAGAGTGCTGCAATTCACTGGAAGCAATGAATGCTGAAAATCTCATGTAACAACATTCAGTGACACGAGGTGGGACTAAGCCCAAAGTCTGACTAAACTTTATGGACATTCCCCTCTTTAAAAAGCCCTCTAACTGCCTTTCCAACCGCCATTCTAGTGCTGTACAGTAACATGAGGAAACAGTTTTAAAGTTAATGTGATACTTTAACGTTGGAAGAGCTTTCGGTTCTCCTCCCTGCACTGAAACACTCAGTCACTGCAGCCAGCGTGAAGATTCAGGCCATGGATTAAATGTCCAGGCATTGTTTTCTCTTCTGCATTGTTACACAGTCTATGGCCCAGATAGCATTTCACTTTCTATGACTACCACTACTACTACTATTACTACTGCTGCTACTACTATTACTACTGCTGCTACTGCTGCTACTACTATTACTACTGCTGCTACTACTATTACTACTGCTGCTACTGCTGCTACTACTATTACTACTGCTGCTACTACTATTACTACTGCTGCTACTGCTGCTACTACTATTACTACTGCTGCTACTACTATTACTACTGCTGCTACTGCTGCTACTACTATTACTACTGCTGCTACTACTACGACTGATATTACTAATACGACTGATATTACTACTATGCTACTGTTATTACTGCTACTACTATTGCTACTACTAATAGTATTATTGCTACTACTGCTAGTACTACTATTACTACTATTGCTACTACTATGACTGCTATTACTAATATCACTACTATTACTACTACTACTACTACTACTATTACTGCTACAACTGCTATTAATACTGCTACTAGTACTACTGCCACTACTACTAATACTACAATTACTGCTGCCACTACTATTACTACTGCAATTACTACTACTTTTATGCATTACATGTGTTTATAATTAACATTAACAAACAAGTAAGCAAGCAACAAACAGTCTTTTTTATATTTTTCATAATCTTCTTATCATCCTTCTTCTTATTATTATTCTCATAATTATTATTATTATGATTGTTGTTGTTGTTGTTGTTGTTGCTAGTCCAACCTAAGTCCATGCCTAAGCATTCTATTATTACTATATATGTATGTATAATAAGATAGTTATTACTATTCACACATTAATATTCCATTCAGGAATCGCTTATTATTCCTGTGTTTATATATATATCATAATGTTGCTTTGCATACTTTGCCTTTATTGTGGAACACGAAGACATTGTATCAGTTCTAGCTACAGGTTTGCTATCTCAGACCATGCATGACCTCATGCCGTTGGCACGGCTCCATTCTGAGCTGTAGCTCAGCAAGGCTGCTTTATCAGCCCTTAGCTGAACAGAGGCCGAGGAAGCAGCACTTAGTGCCCTGCAGGGCGTCAGGACAGTATTGTGACAGGCCTGGTCTCTCTATCTGCTGTGGCATTGTATGCAGGGCCATTAAGGCCGGACGCATCTGTGATGTGCTACTGACGCTTACGCACAGTCAGTGGTGGTCAGATAAGACGGGTGAAGACAGGGAGAAAAGAGATGGGAAAAAACAAGGCTGATATGTTGGCACTGAATTCAAAACAGATCCTTATATGGAAAGTGCTGGGGGTGCTGTGGTGCCAAGCTTTTTCCCACTTTTTCCCACCCAGTTTTTCTTAAAGGAAACTTAGCAAACAAGACTGTAATTTCCTTGCCAGTTCACATACATTACTTGTCAAAGTGCCTACCATCTGGAAAACTGTGAAAACCTCTTATGTGTTGCTGTATTTCCCTTTTAGAGAATGCATGTGGTTCTAGGATTTGCTGCTCAATTCCACATCACATCCAATAAGCATCCCACCCCAGTCGGACAACCATGGCCACTCAGCCAGCCTTTAAACGTTCACTTTTACATCTGCATGGACATCTCTGAGTGTAAAACAGTGATGTAACATCATTCAGCCCGAACATTCGGTGTAAGAGTCAGCTAAGCTCTAGAAATGTTCTGACACAGGCTTTGAGTTTAAATCTTTACTGAGGGCGTCAATATTGCATCTAAAGGGAAGAATAGAGGTGGGTAGTCCAGGTCCAAATGGTGAAAACCCTCCCCAGGATTTTGCTCCAACTGATTGACTTCTCCAATTTGCCCAACCCAACAGCAAATGTGTTCAGGCAGTTGGAACAAAATCCTGGGGAGGGTTTTTACTTTTTGGACCTGGATTACGCACCTCTAGCAAAGGATGTGTTAGTTGTTTGTAATCAGCTTCAAATGTCTGGGTTTCCTCTGGAGAGCTGCTAAAAATGCTGAAATTCACCACGGTTTTCTTAATGCTCATGTAAGAGGCCAGCGGAAGTTGGCATTATCTTAGCGCTGCCAACAAAAAACGACCTTCAAAGTGAATTAAAATGGCTCTCTTTTAATTAAATTTTAATTAAAGTTGCTGTGTGACTGGATGGCTGGGACATACTCATGATTTTGTGAATGTATGTAGTGTTTTACCATAAACACACTTAAAAAAGACAAATATTTGTGGTCTGTCTATCCTGTGATCTGCCCTCCACCACCACACACTGCCTTTTCACCCCCTCCACTGAGACAGCCAATGAGAGCAGTGCTCATTAACATACAAAGCCAACATCCAGAAAAGACATTCTCTTCACAGAGTAGTAAATGACAGGGTTTGTTTTATACCCTTCAGAGTTGTCTTTCAAGTAGCACAGAGCATTATATTGTTATAAGTTGGAGTAAGACAGTAAAATTTGTTTCCTTTGATGAAAACAATGTACAAAACTACTAAAATGACTTGTGTGAAGCGGCCATGGGGCTGAGATTTCTGCTGCTCTACTGTGATTTGGCTTTTAAAAGCCTATCTTGTATTGCACACCTAGAGTGTGAAGGGAAAGAATTTGATATTTGAGCTTCACTTGGCAGGAACAATGGAGAACAGGGGCCTATCCCCCGAAACCAACGCTCATCATTCCAAAACGACAGCCGTGGTATGCAGATTTACATAGATACTGATGGAGCTTTATACTTGGGCTTGCATGACCTTGCACTAGAGACTGTGTCTATACACTCTCTCTATTCACAGTCCACACTGAGCACAGATCAGGTGGTGGAAATCTACAATAAAAAGCAGCAGCAGCTTCAAGCAGTCGGTGGACACCCAACACCAAGTCCCACACCTGCCTATGGCACATATCGGATATCTCTCTTTTCTCACTTACTTCATCTCTTTCTGTCTTAAAAGCGATAGTCTGACAAAAAATATATCAAATTAACACATTTTGTAGTATGTCTGTGGGAATTTGTGCTCATTCAGTCAATAGAAAATGTGTCAGACACTGATTTTGGACGAGAAGGCCTGGCTCATCATTCCAATCAACATTCCAGTTAATTCCTAAAGTGTTTAATGGTGTTGAGGTCAGGGTTTTGTGCAGGCCACTGGAGCTCCTCCACACCAGACTCATCAAATCATGTCTGTATGGATGGGTGCAGTACTGCTGGAGCAGAAAAGGACCTTCTCCAAACTGTTGCCACAAAGTTGGAAGCATATAATGGTCTAAAATCTCTTTGTATGTGGTAGCACTGACATTACACTTGACTGTAACTAAAGGGACTCAGCCCCATTATCCCTCCTCCACCAAACTTTAATGCACTATGCATTCCTGTTAGTAACGTTCACATGGCATCCACCAAACTCCAATTCATCCAGATTGCCAGATAGTGAGACATGATTTATCACTCCAAAGAATGTTTCCACTGTTCCAGTGGCGGCATGCTTGGCATTGTGTATAATGATAGTGATTTTATGTGTGCACCTGCTCGGCCATGGAAACCCATTTCATGAAGCTCCCGATGCACAGTTCGTGTGCGGCTGTTGATTCCAGGGGCAGTCTGGAACTCTATAATGGGTGGTGCAGCAGAGAGGATAGGTATTTTTACATGCTACACATTCCAACACTTGGTCTACCACTTCATGGCTGAGCTATCATTGCCCCCTTTTCATAATAATAGCACTTGCAGTTGACTGGGGCAGATCTAACATCATACAAATTCTATTAACTGACTTAGTTAATAGGCAAAGTAGGCATATCCTGACAGTGCCATGTTTAAAGCCGTTGAGCACTTCAGTACAACAAATTCTACTGCCAGGGTTTGTCTATGGAGATTGCATGACTATGTGCTTGATTTTATACACCTGTTGGAAATGTTTGTGACCAAAACACCTGTGTTGTCCACAAACTTTTGGCCATGTAGTGTATGTGGCATTTTAATTGATAACAGCAAGACATAAAGTATCAGAAACCACAAAAGCAAGCATTTTCTGACAGTATCATTTAACAACTTGGCACGTTTTAAGGCAAGTTTGTTATGATTTTAACATATATTTGCCTGTAATGCCAACTGGTGAGGGATACGCTCCCATCACATCAACCCTGTGGCTCCAGTGCAAAACTGAAAAGGCAAATTTCAGAGACCAAACATGTTTTGGCTGTCCACAAGGAAAACTATGTTAATGTGATTTTTACCAAAGTACCACTTTAAGACTGGGCCAGCAGCCTCCAGCCTCATTCACAATGCCACTTTTCATCCCCTGATGCCCAGAACCGCTTGGCTTCTGAGACTCTGTTATGTGATGACAGCTTTCTGATCCTGACCTTCTATTAGCATTGTGCCCAGTGGAGTCCGTCTGAATTTGATAGTTAGTCTGAGGCCATTTCATAAACACCAGTGTTGCTCTGCATGGCTTGGATAAACACCTTTTCCTATAAGTAACTGTGTGAATACGACCAGACCCTTAAGAGGTAAACTCAAAACTCAGCAGGAGCCAAAAAGGGTTTACAAAGGAGCAGTTAATCAAGGCTGGAGCGCTAGGTAGCTGTAGTGGGTTTGCTCAGAATGCAACCCCAACAGAAACGAGCTGGGATAACATTTGCTTAAACCCCATCTGAAGGTAACTCAAACAGTTCTCGCTGGTTGGCTCAGTCTTTAAAGGACCTGAAAAAGCTGCTTCGGGACGTAGCGGATATCGTTCTAATGCCACGTGCCGACCTAGCTGGTCTGAAGCGTTTGGAGAACAGGGTAGAACTATGTTATGAAAACAGGCGTTGTGGGAGAGCTGAAACACATGTCATGTGATATGTTTTGCTTTAACTTTGCTTTCACAGTTTGAAGGCCCTGACTTCTAATAAATGACATTAAGTCTTGAAGGATATGCTATGTTTGAAACTTCATAGCGAAACAAATCAAATTTACATTTTTACGAAAGTACACATTTGTTCCAAATGTAGTCGACCAGTCGAGACGTGTTTATAGTAATCTCTAATCGGCTTGCTTATGTGGTTCTTCTGGCCCCCCTAGGAAGAGTTGAAGAGCCTGATGGCTCTGAGGGCAAAGGATCTCCTGAATCTGTGGGTTGAGCAGCTCTGTGACAGCATCCTACCACTGAACATGCTCCTCCTGTCCATGATGATGGTGTGCAGGGGGTGGCCATCAACCTCCATAATGGAGAGCAGTTTGTGTGATGTCCTTCTCTCGGCCACCTTGACCACAGAGTCCAGTTACACACCAACCACTGACCCCGCTCGCCTGACCAGCTTGTCCACTCTGACACTGGACGACATTCCTTTACCTAAAAATTAGACAAAAAATATGTAGCACAGCTAAAAAGATTTACAGTTTGCACTTTTGGTCACTTGGTGATAACGGTATGTCAGTGTGAGCAACCACACTTACTCTTTACAAAATAAAAGCACCAAAAAGGTTCTTTTGCTTTAAAGAGAAATTTGTATAAATGAGATACGTAAGCGTCTTTAACAGAACCTTTACAGAACCTCCACATAATGTAAATTAAGGAATCTATACCAGTGAAAGGTTTTGCCTAGAACCTTATGTCCAAAGCCAAAGAACGATTTAAGAACCTTTATTTTGAAGTCTACTACTTGCTGGTTACATTAGCCTCGTAGCCTCTAGTGCAAAACTGAATAAGCACACCAACCCACACACTATCTGAGCTGCTTATCCTCCTGGGTTGCAGGGGGAGCTGAAGCCTATTCTAGCACTTGTTGGACGGAAGGCAGGAAACACCTTGGACAGGTCACCAATCCATCATTGGTCAGACACTGGAAGAACATACAAACTCCACACAGATAGGAACCTAGTCGCACAGACAGAGCATCAAACACAGGCCCTTCTCTACAGCGCCGCCCTCTGAGCCTCTGTGCTCACCAAACCATCTTCATAATAATATTCATAATAATCATAACAACTTTATTGATATAGAACTGGTTTGGGTTAGAAACTAAATGGATGAGTGGGGAAAATCCTTTTTATGTAATCTTTAATAATTAATGATATTTTTATTTTGGCTTACAGCAACAAAATGAAGAGCGAGAGATTTATGAGACAAATGTTTTTATCCAATAAGAAGCATCACATCACATAACGTGCTTATAACTATAAAATATATAATTGTAATTATAATCAGAGGTGGACGAAGTACACAATCCATGAACTTAAGTTAAAGTCGAGGCCCCCGAGGTAAAATATTCCTCCAGTAACAGTAGAAGTTCCTCCCTTTAGACCTCCACTTGAGTAAAAGTACTAAAGTATTTCCCTTCAAATGTACTTAAGTATAAAGTAAAAGTACTAAAAGAGTAATTCTGGCTCTGATGTCCTGTTATCATTTTTATAACCAGACTGGCTTCATGAACTCATTTCAGGTGAAAGTCCTCCAGCGTCTCTCTTGGTAAACCAGTCTTTTAATAGAACGTCATTAATTAGTGACGCTGACGTCTATTAAAATGATCAGAAGCACAAAACACTGAAGGTAAACAGTTTCCATCAGGGAGAACCGAGTGGCTCTGAAATCACTTTTTACACACAAGCAAAGTTTCAGTTTCAGATTTATTTACAACTTAGTTCCAAGTTTAAGTTGAATAAAAACTGGCTTTAAACTCAGGATCACAGATGAGCTCCTTTACTATGTTGATCTGTAGGCGTCTGTTCATAAACATAAACCAGCCCAAACTCATTTACTATAAAATGAAATGGTGTTTGTAGAAATTCAGAAAAAAGCCGCGTCAGTCTCGACTGCATATGTGGACATATTTCTATATTGTGCTCTATTTACACAAAGTTAGGTTAGTTCATCATTTATGTTGAACAGACTCTCCCAAAGTTTTACGCTGCTGCGCTGACGTTGAACCGCGTGCTGCACTGGGTCGGTATGACCAACAGGTCAAAACCAGCTCTAAACAAAGTGACCGCTGGGCCCTGATTGGTGCTCTGGCTTTGCGCTTCTTTCGTTTTGACATGTTACGTTTTTATACACACAGAAACCAAAAGGAACGATAGATTTCTCAAAATGTAGGAGGAAAAAGTCGGATATTAGACTCTGAAATGTAGTGGAGTGAAAGGAGAAAGTCGCCCAGAAACGGAGAAACTTCAGTACAGATACACCAAAAATACTAAAGTACAGAAACTAATTACATTTACTCAGTTACTCAGTTACTGTCCACCACTGTTATATATGTAATATTTTCCTGTGTAGCTGATTTTAGTCTGCAGTGTTTATGAATGAATGACTGAAATACACCCAGTTTACAATCCAACTATGGCATCGAATTCAAAATGTGCATTTTTTTTTTCAAAAAACAAAAAAATTTCTCTGTTTCAACATTTGATTTGTTGTCTTTGCACTATTTTCAGTTAAATATAGTGTTTAAATGATTTGCGCATCATTGAATATTTGGATATTTACATTTTTCTCAGCGTTCCAACTTTTTGGAAATTGGGTGGCATCAGCGACTACCGTTGCTTTTTTTTGTTGACACACCCCCAACTTGGAAACTTAGTCCTTATGGAGTTTTCCACTAATAAACATGACATTTTGGTGGTGTTCATATTCACTCATCTCATAACTACTGTATTTCCAAAACAACTGAGGTTTTAATCTGGATTTAAAAACACCAATCCAGCTTTCATTTCTAATATCCTTTGGAATGCTGTTTTAGAGTTTAGGGGCTACATAAGAAAAGGGTTTACACCAACTGAGCTGTGAGCGATCCTAGGAGTTTGCAGTAAGTCTGCACAGCTGAGCGAAGGGGTCTGAATGGGCTGAAAGCACTTCTGGATGGGCTGCGTGCACCTCAGCAGACAGATATGCCAAAATTAGGCCATTAATTGCTTTAGAAGTCTTAAACAGGGCCTTGTCGAATAAGACTTGGGAAGCTGGTGTGAACTCACATTCCCTGTAAGAACACGGCTGCCACATTCCGAGCTAGTTGAGGCTTATTTAGGGATGCAGCAGGAAAACAAGCAAGTAACATATTACAGTAGTCTAGTCTACTCTAACAAAACTCTGCATCTTGTAGGTTTAGCCTCTCAATGGCAACTGACTACATCAGGAGAAAAGTGTAAATTTCTTATTTTACTTGTGAAACAATTCACAGAAAATCATAATATCTTGCTAAAATGTTCCTTTAAAGCAAAAGACAACCTGTTCCCTACTTTCCCTCCAACTACCCTCATGTAAGACCCATGTAAGCCCTGTGTTGGAATTAAGGGGAGCTTATGAGCTCACCTGAATATTAGAAGAGGGTTTATCTGACCCCGGAGGCCTGTGGTCAGGCTGGGAGTTTGTTTACTGAAAGCAGGTGTAGGATTGACGCATTCCTCCAGGAGGGGGCTGTGGGGTGTGTGCGTGTGTGTGTGTGTGTGTGTGGGGGGGTGGTCGACAAATTCCTCCAACCTGGACAGTGAGGGTCAGCTTGATGCCACGCTTCAGTAACATCGGCCCTCCAGTACATCCTGACACAGACGTAGACTAAACGTCTCTGAGGAGGCTTTATTTCACACACACACACACACACACACACACACACACACACACACACACACACACACACACACACACACACACACACACCCCTACACCTAGTTCCACTGAGTGTTTGCCTTCTGTTGTGTGTGTCCCACTGGTCTCTGTCTCTCTCTCTTTCTCTCTCTCTGTCTCTCAAGCCACCTTGTTGTTCAAACATGCCACACAAAGAATGCCGTCTGTTCCGTTTACTGTACATCAAGGCAGCTTTACATCAGTCACGCTAGCTTTAATACCACCACTGGAAGCTTAATAGAACAAAAGAAGCATTATAATTACGCTTTGTTTGCATTTGTTCTATCCTATGTAATAACATATATAACTACATTGCACGTAAGGCTTTCATCATGTATGCTGTTTCTTCCCGTTGGGCCTAATTGCGTAAGATAAATTGCTGAAGCTTAAAAAGAAAAGCCCTTGTTTTGCACACAGAGGCACGAGTCCACCGTGATGGATGGCAGTGGTGGGAGTGAGAGTGCAGCCAGCCATTGGCAAACAGTTTCCCCCGCAGCAATGTGACGGCTGGACAAAAGAGGCGGCCAGAGGTGATGATGCGGCTCGCCGCTTCCCTTTCAGCCTGATACCATCAGTGGCTGGGGCTCCAAACCAACGGCAGCTCATCTATCATGATAAAAGTACCAGGGGAACAAGAAGCTCCAGCTTTCTGCAATGGAGCATGAAAAAGTTGGTATGAGGGAAACCCGCACGACTGCCAGCATGGCTGCTTCATTACTACAGCTAATACAGCAACAGCAATACACTGAAGGATTTAACACCTAGCTTTCTACAAACAGTGCGACGACAGTGGTCTTATAAGCAGAGCTGGAGAAGGGCATATTTTCACAAGATACTGAGCTCCAGCGGCAAACCCAGCCAGCCTCAAGGCTGCGGTTTAGTGTAACTCAAGTGGCTCGCTCAGACAGCATCATGGCTGTGGTGTGAAATAGTAGCTGCAGTGTAATTTTGCTCAGGTGGTCCAGACAGCTCCGTAACTGCAATGTAGCATCGTTTGAGGGGCTGCTCCAGACAGCATTGTAGCTGCATTGTAGCTGTGGAGCAGTGTAATGGGTAACACCTCTGCCTTCTGCGGTGAAGACCTGGGGTTCAATCCCCTGCCTGGGTCAGCACCCTGCACTATAACAATAAGAGTCCTTGGGCAAGACTCCTAACACCACCTTCGCTTACCTGTGTAAAAAATGCTAAATAATGTGTAGCTGTGGTGGTAGCTTTGCTCAATCAAGCAATTCAAGAAGCCACTTAGCTGCAGTGTAGTATCACTCAAGCAGCCACCCAGGTACCCTCACAGCTGTAGTGCAATATTTCACAAGCTGCAAGACCAGGCAGTAGCTGTGGTGTAGCTTCACTCAAGCAGCCAGCCTAGTGTAGCTGTGGTATGGTGTTGCTTAAGTGGCCCAGGCAGCTTGTAGCTTCAGTGTAGTGTCGCTCAAGTGCCTGGCCCAGACAGCCTCATAACTGGGGTGTAGCATCATTCCAGTGGCCGGCCCAGGCAGCTCTCTGGCTGTGGTGTAGCCTTGCTCGAATGGCAGGCCTTGTGACCGCAATGTAATGTCACTCGGCTGGTCCAGACAGCACTGGAATTGCAGTGTAGCATTGCTCAAGCGGCCAGTCCAGATATCTGTAGTGAATACAGGCTTTCTATTTCTCTTGTTAAAAAGGTGAGAGGGAACTTTTCCACTTGGAAAGTTCATGCAGGCAGTGCACTTTCAAAAACCCAACTGGGCCTTAAAGAACATGCTGTCGTCATGAACCTCAGAGGATACATTTACATTGTTTGTACGTTGGGAAACTAAAATTTACCTTGACACTAACAGCCTTTTGTCTAACAGCCAAACATACTCTCTAGTAAAAGTAAAGAAGTATGATCGTTTAAACATATTGAAGTATGTAGGTACAACTCGGCCACTGGGGCAGTTCCCCTCTTGTCACTGGGGTGGGACCCTCAGGGGTCCATCTCAGCACCTTTAGTCAGGGAACATAACTGAACCATAATCCACTGAAATTGTATTTTCTAGGTTCTATTGACTCCACACGTCATCTTGTCTCCAGGCTTTTTTTATTGCTCTGTTTTAAAACATTCGGGTATAAAAAGGTACAAATTTGTACTTCATCACCTGAGAACAACTTATTAAAGGTACACAATAGGACCTTAAAACTTGTTGTTGCTTTAAGGAACATTTACATTGTTTGCAGCTTGATGAACAAAAATGTACCTGCATTTCTAACAGTGTAGTGTGTTTTGCAGCAAGTGATCCATAGTATTGATCCTCATGCAAAGACAAATTGGTATAGCGAAGTTTCATTTTACAATAATGTGAATTTGGTTGGATGTTTTAATAATAAAAAAGTGTGAAAGTGTGTAAATCTTTTGAACATTTCTTGTATATCTAATCTGTCAGAAATATCAGGTAAAAAAATAAATATCTTGTACTTAACGGTCATTTTGATTGGAAATGACATAAATGGAAGGTGGTCTCTGACTTTCCCTACCTGTAGTGAAATAAAATACACAGAGAACCAAAAAGCATGTCGAAATAGTGGCAGGGAATCCCCTCAAAACAAATCGAGAGGTTAATTCTCGGAATACATTCCTGGAATCAGGACATAGGAAAGATTTTCTGTGACTTGACATCAATCCTCTCACTAATAGTTAGTATGAGTGGGTGTTATCCTTTACTCTACTGCCTACTGGTGCCTTTTAACAAGCATCTTTGGCCTAAAATTTCTGACGCTGTCAGAACTGAAGGCTTTTGGTTGTAAAGGCACTAAATTGTCCTCAAACCTCAGATTTTAACCCTCAACCTAAGAATTCTATCAAATCTTGGCACAGGCAAATCTGGTACAGTGCAGACCTGCATTATTCTGTACTTTTGCAGCTCTGCTATTAGACACTGCCTTTTACAGCAGCTAGCAAAGCTTAGTCCAAGTTCAGTGTCTGAGACACAGCTTGTGTTTTTTTTTTTGTTAGATGTTTGGCCAAAAAAACTAGTTTTGTGCATTTCTGAGCTGTGAAGATCGTGGTTTTCATGTCTTGATGTTCAGGTGAAAAAAAGGTGAGATGTGTAAGAGTTGCGCAAAAAGGTGTTGAAAAGTTCAGATATGAGGAACTGGAAGACGACTCTCTGTTATCCGTGCCGTATCACATTTCATGATGGAGTCAGACGAAAGGCCTCCAGACATTCCATAGTATATTTGACAATGTGAATCACCTGTAAGACTCGAGAAAGGCTGGTTAAACTGAACTGAAGTGCTTTTGTCAACAGTAAATAAACAATGTGAACAGTAAATAAACAATGTCAACAGTAAATAAACAATGTGAAATCAATAAATAAAGTATCTAAAAGTAAGTAACCTGGTTGCCGTAAACTTTTGAGGTAATTGCACTTCAAACAATAAGTTAACAGAATGTAAAGCACAGGTCTGATAGTCTTTTGTGAACTTGCTATTAGAAGTTCAGTGAACTTGAACCAGGCTACTTAGTTTTTTAAGTTCACTTTCCATGTAAAGAAAGCAAAAATGATGGAACTAAAAATTTACATTAAAAAAACAAGAAATATAAGAATTTAGACTGGATAAGAAAGTGAAAATGGATAAAAATGATAAAAATAATTTGAGAAATAATTTTAAATGCTTTGACCTAATCTGAAAATGCCAGCTGTGTGAAATTTTTATGAAGAATGGACCAACAGAAATTGTCCAAAGTGCCTTAGAATAAAATATTTTTTTTACATATTTTCACAATTGAAAATATTTCAACTTACATTTTTTTTTGTTTGTCTTGAAAAGTTATGTTTTTTGGAAATACTGATGTCAGCGATGATAAACAAGTTTATGTAGCTGTATCTTATCCCTCAGAAGTTCACTAATCACTGAAACCTTGTATCTCTAAAAATGAAACTATATACAAGAAACAGGAGAAGAAAAATGATATTAAATTTAAATGTTAAATTATTGTAAAAACACTTTATTGTAGATCATTTTGGACCATTTCTATTGGTCCAATCGTCAAGAAGTGGTGAAACTTGACACAAGGGGCAGCGGGCATTTTAAAGTATGGAAAAAAATGAAAAGCAAGAAAAAATAGAGATACGAGGTCTGAACATGATGATATGCTTTTTCAATGTGAATGTAATTCTATAATTAATTACTTAGTTATATAAGCTTATATTCTGTATGGACAGGTTTGAGTCTGCACTTCAGATTTTGAAAATGAATAAGACAATAAGATGTGAAAAATATACATGAATAACAATAACTTCAATTCAAATTACCATAAAATATATATAGATGTATCTTTTTACACTAAAAATCTCAAATGTAGTATTGATTGGAAATTTAGAATCCGCTTAAGATTGTCTCTGCTGCTTCAGTGAACGATGAACGTTAAATAATAGATTCATATAAAATTATAGCACTCTTTTGTCGTCACACTTCTGAAGGTTAATTGAAAGCTAGAATCATATATTAAGTCTGGATTTATCTACAGAATTACAGCATTAATGATGAACATTAATTGTTCCATCATTACAGGGTCTTTCCTGCTGATCAGGATTCTCTCACTCTTGTTGTCCGGCCTGTCTGAGCAAATGGAGGCTTGGCCACTTGTTTGTTCAGCAGGGGTTCCGAGGTTGGTCACAGATGGTAGAGGAGACTGAGGGTCTCAGAGGGTCTTCATCACCTGCCATTGTTCTGTTCCCTCCGTTCAAGTGTGTGTGCGGCCTCTTCTGGGACGCAAGCGGCTGCGGCGGAGCCTCTGAACACACACCACCAGCTGACGGACAGAGAGGGAAAGGGAAAAGGAAATAAAGAGAGGAATGTGAGGATGTCAGGAATGTGTATGTTAATGTATGTACAATTGTATGCAAAAGTTTGAACGCCCTGATTAACTCACGTTACACGTCCTCTACAGGGAACACATTTAACGATGATATTTTTCTGCCCAGTTTAGCCCACGATTTCTGTTTATCTGCTGAGTTTAATGTGCAATATTAGAAATAACAATAAACAAATAAACAGTAATCGTGCATTAAAATGTGCAGGCATGTGTTTAGAAGATGTGTTAACTTCTTAACATCATTTAATCTGGTAAAAGTTTACTAAGTGCTAAAATAGATTTTTGTAAAATACTGTTGTATTGTTTGTATATATATATATATAAAACGTATAAAATTTTATGAATGCATATAGAAAATTTAGTTGTTTAAACATTCTATTTCACCTTTGTACAACTAATTAAATGGATCCTTTTTAGTTTGATTTAGTTTCAGTTACTTTTTCCAGTTTACGTACTGGAGGGTCAAATTCTACATTTTTCTTGTGTTTTTTTTTCCTCCTGAGGTTCACGTCTGACATCCGCATGTGTTTATGTCCTAAAAAGCACCATAATTCGTTTTGTACATGACCATTTTTCATCTTCTCTGCATCCCTTAGACTCAAACGGGCTGGTTGTGTTACTGTGCCTTTAAGACTGATATATTCAAATAGATTCTGTTCTGATTGGCTCCCCTGTAGTGTGTCTCATTCAAAAAGGTACTCAGAGCTGAAACATTCCTTATAACCTCACTAGGCTTTATAAAGCTGATTATTTTAGAAGGTTTGTTTTGATGGATGGACTGTATGGTCTAAGAACTCATATCTCCGTTTTTCTCATTTTTCAGTTTCTGGCATAGTTTGAAAATGCTTGTTACCCTTTAGGTTGTATGTAAATTTCATGATGAGTGGAACAAAAGAAATGGCCCAAAATGGCTTGGAAAGACGTCTGGTTCCATTCACTTACATTAAAAATGCAATATGTTTTTTCCTTCTCCTGTAAAATTACCATTTTGGAGATATGAGGTTTTGTTCCGACAGCAGTGATATTTAACCATTTCAGCTATATTAACACACCGTGTCTAAATCCTTTTTTCCATGTTGTGGCACTGCATCATGGGTTTTTTCTCTTTCTTGCATATAAAATTATATGTTTGAAGTAGGTGGGGGCCCCAAATAGGCAGTTACTTAGGACCCCCAAATGTGCACCTTTGAATCAAGTCAGGATAGACAGAGAAAGGAGTGACAGAGTGACACTAATGTGTGTGCGCGTGTGTGTGTGTGTGTGTGTGTGTGTGTGTGTGTGTGTGTGTGTGTGAAGGACAATGATGTATGGGGGGTCTGAATCTTGTCTATCTGCGCTCCTCTCTGATGGATAAGTGTGAGTTGGGTATTAACCCCAGGTCTCAGGCCTTTGAGGTGCTGTCACGAAAAAGACAGACGCATAAACATGATATGCACTCATGAATACTGGCACTGCTAGCAGCTAACAGTGTGTGTGTGTGTGTGTGTGTGTTTACTGAGCCCCCATCGTATTGACGGTGCACCTCGAGGACGTGGAGATTTCCTGCATGATGGAAACGAAAGCGTGGATACACACTGCATTCCACTGACTATTCAGGCTTGTCAAACAAATGACACCAGGGAAGCACACGCCCACACACACTCTCCCATTCACACACACACACACACAGCTGGATTACTCCACAACTACCCAGCCAACATTGGTTTGTGTGGGTCTCATATATGTGCTGCATACTTGGCTGCAAATGTTTTACCTCTGCATGGGCTTTTTGACAGGTTTTATGTGGGCCCCAATTTGATTGTAGCCATGAGCCCCAGTAGATCTACAGGCATGGCCTCCAGTTTAATTACAGTTCAGGACCCCAGTTGTTTTACATTTGTGATCCTCAGTGGGGCTACAGTTGTGATCCTCAGTTGGGCTACAGTTGTGATCCTCAGTTGGGCTACAGCTGTGATCCTCAGTTGGGCTACAGTTGTGATCCTCAGTTGGGCTACAGCTGTGGTCATCAGTTGGGCTACAGTTGTGGTCATCAGTTGGGCTACAGTTGTGGTCATCAGTTGGGCTACAGTTGTGGTCATCAGTTGGGCTACAGTTGTGTGTCCCAGTTAGGCTAAAGTTGTTGTCCTTAGTTGGGTTAAAGTTGTGGTCCCCTGTTTGGTTACAGTGGTGGGCCCCAGTTAGACTAAAGTTGTGGGCGTTGTGTTCCCGTGGTGAATCCCAGCTAGATAACAGTTGTGTGCCAAAGCTGAGTTACAGTTGAGGGCCCCAGATATGCTGCAGTTCTGAGTCCCAGATGGGTCACAGTTGTGAGCCCCAGTTGATTTACAGTTGTGGAGCCCAGCTGGGTTGCAGTCATGTTATGAGCTAATATGTCATCATCCTGCAGCTGAAGGTCGATGCCAAACTCAAATGAAGTTTAGACTGGATTACCAACTAAAGCTGGAGCAGTTAACATCATTATTGCCGTAGTATTCTAGCCACATTTCAGCTGAATAATAAATATTTTACACAATTTATATTTCAACATGTAATCAGTTTACTGCACTCCTACATCTCTGAGTTGGTGATAAACTCCAGTTTGAATTAAAGCTGCCATGCTAAAACATACCACTGTTAGCTACCTTGGGCCAAATCCCATTTCCAGAAGTATAATTGTAGAGGTCGTATAATATAAAAGAACTAGTGAATGAGAAAAAGTTTTAAAGACTGCAATGTAATGACATACATAGCTGAGACATGATTCTATGACTGCACCTGCTTTCTAGTGTACACCGAATTAGAAAAGTTGAACATCAACAATGTACCAAGTTAGCACATCTACTGAGAACAAAGCAAAATGGCATGTTTCTGCTAATCATGTCTGGAGTTTAACACATCTGAAAAACAGAGAACATGAAATACAAAATGTGCTGTAACTTTTGTGTTTTTATCTTTCACTTTTTTCCCATACGTTCAGCAAGTAGACAGTAATGCTGCATTGTGTGCCAAACGTGCAGAAGTGTGTTAATTGTAGAGGGTGTGTATTTATTTTCACTCAGAAATTCACTTAGAAACTCAAAAGCTTATATATGACTGCATGTCCCCGTCTCTACCAAGCACTGCGCAGATGAGCTGAAGCTCTTAGATTTCATGATGCAGTAAAGCTTGACTCTCAGACATGCCACACTAACAGTTTTACAGTGTTTTTCAGCTTTTTCTTAAGAGAATTTGGGAAACTCATATAGTCACAGTTTTCCTACAGTGACCAGATAATAATAATAATAATAATAATAATAATAATAATAATAATAATGTTGATTTATATAGCACCTTTCATACATCAAGATAATCAAGAATAAAAACAAAATATAAAAAACAATAAACAGCAGAAAATGTGTATATTAATACAATTAATAAGCACGGGATAAAAATGTAAATAAAAAGAAAAAAGGTAATAAAAATGTGCACTTAAATGATCTCCATCTAATGGACAAAATGATTCAAAAATGTTTTATAAAAGTGGGTGTCCCCACAAAGAAACAAAAAAAGTACACACACACACACACACACACACACACACACACACACCTGGCACCATCCCCCTATACTCACGTAATCATGTTCGAGTGATTGAGCAAAGCTCTGAATTCTGCCAAAACATCGGACGCTTGATTAACTCCTTTCCTTGCCTTTTCTTCACACCCCAGAGCGCTAGTCCATTACTTACTTTCACACTCTAAACATACCGCTCCATCCTGGCTAGATAGGCCAGATTAGATGTGATTAGAATAGCCCCTCATGTCTCTATACTGGAGGAGCCCCGAGATGGCTGAGGCGAGATCAAAGCCTGTGGATGGTGGAGAGAGCCAAGAAAGTGCCAGAGTGAGAGAGGAGGGAGCCCCACACTCGCTCTGACTGACTGATGGAACGTGACCTCCCTTCAGTCTCTCACTGAACCCTCACTACATGCTCCCCCTGAGGTGGGGCACAGGGAGATGGGAGCACTGCACCCCCGACCACAGAAAAACAGAGACCGCCATTATCAGGCTGTAAAAGTCAGGCAACTTTGACTCTCGTGCGGAAAGAGAGTCCCTCTCTTAACCCCCTACACTGCAGAGGCCTGTAGGCGGGTCCAGACTTCAGTTCTTCACTCTCATAACTGAATAATATATGTATTATTTTATGGTATATGCTGCAATGTTAAGCATTAGATTAGATCATAAGAAGAGGTTAAGCTGGAGGTACACTCTAAATAAAGTTAGTAAGCTGTCTCTGAGTCAGTGCCCCTCTCATCACTGGGGTGGGACCCTCAAGGCTCCATCTCAGCGCCCTTAGTGAGGGAGCATAACTGAACCATAATCCACTGAAATGATCTGTTCTAAGCTGGACTGACTCCACACACCCCGCCTCGCCTCCAGGCTTTTACTCTACTGCTCTGTTTTAAAGCATTCGGTTATGAAAAGGAACAAATACCAACTTTTCATCTGGAGAACCTGATTTAAGCTCCACAATCAGACCTTAGAACCACTGCTGGAGCTTTGAGGGAACGTTTACACTGTTTGTACCCTGATGAATAAAAACATACCTGTGCATTCTTTTTATTTTTAACGGTCTACCACAGTTTTAATCGGCATATTTTATTGATTTTTTCCACCATGACTGTCAGTTCCACCACTTATTAGGACAGCTTACTCTGCGAAACAAACCCTGAAAAGAAATTGAAGAGAAAATATTCCTGATCTGGACATCAGTGTGGCTTTCCAACTCTGTAAAGAGCTAAAAGAGAAGGGCGTATCCACCTTACTCAATATCTGGTGAAGATTAAACTACTAATTTACTATACTAGCTTACAATTGGACCATTTTACACAGGAAGGCGAAGGCAGAGTTAGGAGTCTTGCCCAAGGACTCTTATTGGTATAGTGGGGTGCTTGTCCTGGTGGGCATTGAACCCCAGTCTACATTGTAGAAGGCAGCGGTGTTCACCACTACACTATCCAACCACCAGCTACCATATTAGCTAGCATGAGACAAGCTGAAGTAATAATCTATGTTGATATCAGCTGGGACCATCGATTACAGTGAGCACCAACATTCAGACACATTAGCCGAGGCAGTATACATTCATTCTGGAGGCAAAGCTTTGAAGAGGAACACAAGGGGCTGTATTTTTAGGCTGTTGGGCCCAGTCCCATTTCACCCCTTGTCCCTACCACTTAGCCCTTAGCCCTACACGTTGTTCATTCACTCCTAGGGGGGTAGGGTGTCCCAATTTTTGTTAGGACTACATGGGCCTCCGAATGGAGTGTTATTACAAAAAAAAGAGAAACAGGCAAGATAGCTGAACAAGATAAAAAAATAGCTAATAATATGCTGATGTCTTGGTATTTAAGTAGAGAAATTACCTGTTCCACCTTAAATAGTCCAGCAGTTCTGATGTCTGAAGCGCCAGAATGTAATTGCTGCTCCATTTAAGGTGGAACGGGAAAATTTGAACCAGAATCTGGAGAATATCTGACTTCAGCTTCATATCACTGAAGAATTAGTGTGTGTGTGTGTGTGTGTGGGGGGGGGGGGGGGGGTGATAATAAATAATTGCCCCCTCTTTGAAGGCGTATGATCCCTAAATGTAACTAAAGCCCAGCAGTGAGGAGCTGAACTTTCCCCTCCTCTGCTGTCCCTGCAGACGGGCAGGGTCGCCTACAGAGCAGCGCTGGTAGCTGATAATGAAGTGATGCTCTTTTTATTAGAGGGGCTCATTTCAGAGGGAAGATCTCAACCACTGCCCTGTAGCTCAGCTCCAAGGGGCAAGGTGACACCCAGAAAACAAGGCGTCGGGGTAAAAATAATAAATGGGATTGGGCCTTGGTTTTTCAGAACAGCTAGCTTCGACACTTTGATAAATACGCCTGTATCTTCAGCTGCGTGCCACTGTGCCAACCACGAGTGACAAACGTGCTGCTTTAATTTGAAGTTCTCATTTTTTGACATTTGCTTTCAGCAGTCGCGAGCACAGGTAAACAGACCTCGCAGCACCCTCCGCACCCCCCACTTCTCACAGCCCTGCTTTGTGCTCCTTCAGTCCAAAAAGAGGCCCTGGGCCTCCATATCCCGCTGAATAATAGCAACCAGTGAGACACACAGGATTAAAGTAGGTCCTCTGCGCTCCAGCTAAAGCTCATTTACCATTTTCCTCCCCATTTTTTACATCCTTTTAGCACCACGGCTACATGTGGTCTACATTGAAGTAGTCATGTTATATGACACATGACCTTAGCAAATAGGCCCAAACATAATGCAATGGAGACTTCAGGATAAGCCATTATAGCGCATAAGTCCTGCACTGCACAATTTACTCTGTGATTTCTCTGATTGAAAATGTCCTGAGGGACACACCTCTTCCCTGCATTGTTCTGTTCTCAGACTCCCTTGACTCCAGCAAGTGGGTCCGTTTCTTGTATAGACTTTCTTCTTATTAAACTGGCATCTGCCGTCATACATTTGTAAATGTAAAAGTGATTTATGGCTGATTGCAATGTAATAGGACACTAAAGTTGGTATTGTTCCTGGCCGTCCACATAATCCTCCTAAGAGAATAGTAGATAAGTAGGCATGCGCTGTTTTTTCATTCAGTCCGTTCATAAATTGAATGCTCTGTGGTTTCTATACGTGTAGCAATCAAGCACAGAAGTCAAAAGACTTACATTCAAGCCATGATATATAATGCATACCGGACCCTTATTCAGTACTGATTACATAGGCCTAGCAGCCGAGCGCATATCCAGATGTTAAACAATGCGGCCGTGTGATTTGTCACAATGTTTTTATACCTCAGGGCAACAATACATTGATTCACCCTCATGAATTGCGAGAGGGAACTCGAGAGAGTGAGTGGTGAGCGGTGCACTCGCGCATAGATCATTCATCCCACTGATTCATTCACAAAGAACGCTCTGCGCATGAGGAACTAGAGCTGCTGGTATGCATGAGAGACGCCAGACGTTAGGTTGTAAATGTTGTTTGTTCCAGTAGAGGAAAGTGCAGAAATATTTATTTAATCTGTTTTAGCAGCTTAACGTCTTTATTCGAAGTGTTTAGTTTGTAATTCATTACGCCGCACAATGAAGGCCTGGACGGACCACATGGATCAAATTACAGCCTTATCAGAGACTGATGAGGTCCCAGTGCATTGCATTCCTCAGTGGCAAGTTTAATTAATCCAGCTCTCAGCTTCGTCAACTATGCGACGTGGCGTGGCCTGGCTGTTGGAAAGGAGGATCAATGGCTGTGAGCACAGGATGGGAAAGAACCGTGTGATGAAGCTGAACTCTTCTGAGGCCAGAGGTGTAAAATTCCGGTCCAGAAAGTAAAAATCCTTCCCAGGATTTTGTTCCAACGGCCTGGACAGCTCTGCTGGTGGTTTGATCTAACTAGAGTAGCCAGGCTGTTGGAACAAAATCCTGGGAAGGATTTTTACTTTCTGGACCTTGCAAAATGACAATCATTCAACCATTAAAAAAAAAAAAAGATAAAGATAAGATAATGACTTTAGTTCTGGGTAGCGACGCAGTCTGGGAATGTTGGGCAGAAGGCTGGCAATGAAGCTTCTCATAAGCCACACCCACATGTTCTTAGATAAGTCTGATCAGTGGGCTTTCCTATAAAAATCCTATATTTTTCATCCAAGACTTGCCGGATGTTGGATATAAGACTCAGGTTTAGTATCGTACAAGCATTAATATTTTACTCAGGCTTTTAAAATCGTTTTACACCTATTTGAAAGAGCCGTTCAGCAGAAAGTCACATTTACACACTTTTCCACACAGCTTTGCCCCAAATGTCAATCAGTAAAGACAATTCTTTAGTTCAGCACTGAAGCTGTAGTGCTGATCTAGCCAACAGTAATGGACAGTTATATATACCAAATAAACGGACAGAAGAATGTATAACACAAAACAACAGCCCTTCTGAAGCCAGAACTTTCTCCACACTTTTGTCCATGTTTACAGCTCACTGTGTGCCAGAGTTACTCAGCCAAGACATGTCTGATGTCTAAAAGTTTGTTCTTTTTCCATGTCTTAGGCAATCGTATGTGACAGGATAGCTAACTTTGGTGGGTTGACGGAAGTGAGATTTCCAGGTGGTTGGAGAGAGACTGGACTGAGATTTTCAATGTAAACCACATAGTCGTAGTCAATATGAAGGCGCGATGTTATTAAACCTGTCCTCGGGGTCAGGGACCCCCTGCCAGTCTGCATTTTTGCTCTAATGCAGCTTCAGACACATAAACAAAGCCAGTGGGGGCTACTTGGTACAGGTGTGTTGCAAGCTGAGTTAGAGCACAATGTACATTGAAGCAGTTTGAACTGATTTAATGGGCTATTTTGTAGGTTTTCTAATACCTAAGCTGTCTTGTTCACAGGCAGGGCTGTGGGAATAATGTTTATTGTGATTGTGTTCAATTTTAGCAAAGCACTGAAAGGAATTCCGTCTAGCTGTTTACAGTTGGTAAAGATTTGTGTTGGTTTTAGAGAGTAAAAGTAAAGTAATGAGCAGTGAGACTTTCCCGGATGCATGAAGTAAAGTGTCCCATGACATTTTAAAAGACGTAATTCATGGGCTGGAGGTCAGGGAACCAGCCTCGTGACTGAAAGGTCACCGGTTCCATCCCCAGAGCCAACAGCATGTGACTTGAGCAAGACACCTAGCCCCCAACTGCTCCCCGGGCGCTGCGGATTGGGCTGCCCACCACTCCGGGCAAGTGTGCTCACTGCCCCCTAGTGTGTGTGTATTCACTAGTGTGTATGTGGTGTTTCACTTCACGGATGGGTTAAACGCGAAGGTGAAATTTCCCCGTTGTGGGACTAATAAGGGTCACATAAAAGTTAATGACTTATAGGCTTTGATCACCTGTTTGAGTAACTACCCCAACAACAGATGACAAAAATATAATATTAAAACAAACACGTTTAAACTTAAACAAATTAGTAGCTGAACTAAGGAATGTAGCAAGTCATATGAGCATGAAAATAGAGGAATCTGAGAAAGTGTGAGAGAGAGAGAAAGAGAGTCCTGGCGCTCCAGCTTATTGAAGTCGCTCTTTACTCTGGCCTTCAGTGGTGGACAGTAACTGAGTAACTGAGTAAATGTAATTAGTTTCTGTACTTTAGTATTTTTGGTGTATCTGTACTGAAGTTTCTCCGTTCTGGGCGTCTTTTTCCTTTCACTCCACTACATTTCAGAGTCTAATATCCGACTTTTTCCTCCTACATTTTGAGAAATCTGTGGTTCCTTTTGGTTTCTGTGTGTATAAAAACGTAACATGTCAAAACGAAAGAAGCGCAAAGCCAGAGCACCAATCAGGGCCCAGCGGTCACTTTGTTTAGAGCTGGTTTTGACCTGTTGGTCATACCGACCCAGTGCAGCACGCGGTTCAACGTCAGCACAGCAGCGTAAAACTTTGGGAGAGTCTGTTCAACATAAATGATGAACTAACCTAACTTTGTGTAAATAGAGCTCAATATAGAAATATGTCCACATATGCAGTCGAGACTGACGCGGCTTTTTTCTGAATTTCTACAAACACCATTTCATTTTATAGTAAATGAGTTTGGGCTGGTTTATGTTTATGAACAGGCGCCTACAGATCAACATAGTAAAGGAGCTCATCTGTGATCCTGAGTTTAAAGCCAGTTTTTATTCAACTTAAACTTGTTTAAATTTAGAGCACAGCCATATTTAACCTTTGAGTACTTTCAAATGTACTTTGATACTTAAGTACTTCTTCTTCTTCTTTCGGCTGCTCCCTTTAGGGGTCGCCACAGTGGATCATCTGCCTCCATCTTGCCCTATCCACTGCCTCCTCTACTTTCACACCAACCATCTCCATGTCCACCTTCACTACATCCATAAACCTTCTCTGAGGTCTACCTCTTCTCCTTCTACCCAGCAGCTCCATCTCCAACATTCTTTGCCCAATATATCCACTATTCCTCCTCAACACATGTCCAAACCATCTCAACCTGGCCTCTCTGGCTTTATCTCCAAACTGCTCCACCTTCACTGTCCCTCTGATCTGCTCATTTCTAATCTTGTCCATCCTTGTCACTCCCAACGAAAATCTCAGCATCTTCATCTCCACCACCTCCAGCTCAGCCTCCTGTCTTTTAGACAGAGCCACAGTCTCCAAACCATACATCATAGTATCATACTTTGATACTTAAGTACATGTGAAGGGAAATACTTTAGTACTTTTACTCCAGTGGAGGTCTAAAGGGAGGAACTTCTACTTTTACTGGAGTGATATTTTACCTTGGGGGTCTCTACTTTAACTCAAGTACATGGTTTGTGTACCTCGTCACCCACTGCTGGCCTTAAATGCAACACTCAGGGCTCAAATGCTTTAGACGCAGCCAGTGTCCTCCCAACAGGCTATGATATGAACCAATCATGGTGTCATTACGCAGAAAGAATGCAAGTCGATGCAGGCGTGTCCTGAGTCCATTGGTTGTTTGGTTACAGATTTCGTTAATCAGTATGTAAGCGATCCAGAACTGAAAACTACATCAGTGAGTCATTTTGTGCATGATTTGACGTGTGACAATACTTTTTTTTGCATAATTTTAAATTACAATGTATCTCAAGAGCTGCTACATTAGCTTTGTAGCTCCAGTGCAAATCTAAAGAAGGGAACTTCAAACACCAAACATGTCTCAGATGATTAATTACATGTGGGTGAGGGGAATATTGTATACCTTTGATTTTTCAGTGAGGTAATGACTTTACACACTAGCTTTTTAGGTATCCCATCAATGCACCACCTGAGGCCTAAATAACATTAAAAAATGCAAATTTCGTTCAGGGAGAAGATTTATTTTTCTAGCTCGACGCTAAATGAGTTTGCCTCACTCATCTGTTAGCGTTGTAATTAATAACGGGACTCTAATGGGGTCTCACACATTCTCATTCATAACTGTCCAGTCCGTCTACGCCGGCCCTCGCAGTGCACGACGCCTATTAAAAGCCCCTCACTCCAGGCCATGCAAACCCCATTTATCTTCACACCAGCACTCCCTCACCCTTCTTACTCACATGCTACATAATACACACACACACACACACACACACACACACACACTAGAGAACCTGATACAATGGAGTAAAGCCTTTTCTGAAACCATATCCAAGCCCGCCAGCGCCAACCACTGCATTTCATGAGGCCAATACCAACCGCACTCTCGTTCATGTAACCGATACCACATTGTGGGCTGGTTTCACTCACACCAGCATTGGGAACTTTGTTTTCATTTTTTGGCCAAAAAATTATGCACTGTGCTTAAAATAAAGTTTATTCGTTTTGATACACTGTAGGGACGTCCGGCCAGAAATATTTTTGGTCCCACTTTATATTGAGTGTCTCTAATAACTGTGTAGTTACACATGAATAACATATGCAACAACACTGTAACTGGTGATTTAGCCAGTGTTACAGACGGATTACAGGGGTAGAGCCTATGTAATTACACAAGTGTATGTTTTTGATGCACTACAGCTCAGAAGGCTTTTCCAGCAGTTAATGGACGTATGTTTTACGTGACGTTATATTTTAGTTTTATATATTTATAACGTGGTGGCACGGTGGATAGCGCTGTCGACCTCACAGCGAGGAGGGCCTGGGTTCGATTCCCCGGCCGGGTGACCAGGGTCCTCTCTGTGTGGAGTTTGCATGTTCTCCCCGTGTCTGCGTGGGTTTCCTCCGGGTTCTCCGGTTTCCTCCCACAGTCCAAAGACATGCAGTCAGGTTTACTGGATGTGCTAAATTGCCCCTGGGTGTGAGTGTCTGTCTGTGTGTGTCTGTCTGCCCTGCGATCTACTGGCGACCTGTCCAGGGTGTATTCCTGCCTATCCTTGCCCCCCCCCCCCATGTAGAAAACATGTAGATGTTTTCTTGTTGTTAATATAACACAATCAAAAACAACACAAATCAATAATTTTTGAGATTGTAATTTGAACATTTTTGAGATTTCGATTTGGAAAATTAATTCAGCTGACCAGTTGTGCTTTGTAGTAACTAAGATTAGAATTATGATTATGCGTAAGGTGTGGTGCAGAGCTATTTAGGACTGTAATACACAGGCCAATGACCCCCTCCCCACCATCACCCTAAAGGTAGTAATACATAAACTGCCTGTGTGTGTCAGCTGGAAGAATGACTTTTGCGGCTTATGGAGCTACTAGGCCTCTAAAATGACTTTTATTTGAGCTTTCCGAGGCAGCTTTCGTTCCAAAAGCTGGGTAAATATTAGACCACCGGGACAAGGTGGGCCGGGGCCATGGGACAGCATAAAGAGAGAGAGGCCAGAGGCTGGGATAGAGCCAGAGGAGCTGTCAGTCTACTGTACTAAATCCTGACCTTCATTCAGTCTTCCTGACATCCTCAGAGCAGACCTCTGGCAGCGTGTCCATAGAGGAGTCCATTTCAATTGAGAGCTACAGGTTCTTTATTATAGCAAACAGACACAGAGACGCCAAACTGTCAATCAGTGTCAGCTTCTGCTTTATCTATGGACGGTTCTCTCGAGACTTGGGTCAGGTTCAGCCACAGAAACGTCAAGATAAGTAAAACAGCCTGGAAACAGATGAGCAAAGTACACATACAAAGTGGACGTCTCTGTATATTTCCTTCCTTTATTTCAGGGTGAGACCTGATCCGTCTTGAAAAAGAACCAAAACATTTATACCGGTATTTAAGCTCCCGCTGAGCGCTACTCAAAAAGAGAGGGATTTAGTGAGGAGTCAGATACATTTCAATTCAGTCATATAGTGATCATGATATGAATGACGTCTACCATTTCTGGGTGCCAGAAAAGGCTCTTTGGAAAGATGCTCTCTAAAAAACGTCTACATTGATGGATATTTAAAGAAAGTAAGCATAAAAAAACCTGTTTTAATGGTTGAAGACCATCCATACAATTTATTTTACTGTTTCAAGGCGGTTCCTGGAACCATACATCTGAGAACCATTAAGGAACCTACACATTTGAGGGTATACCCCTTAAAAAATAAACGCTATTAAGGGTTCTTTGGAATGGTGCCACAGATCACAGACCACTTCTGGTGCCTCTAAAAGAACTGTCCATCGAAAGGTTCTTTAGAGAACCCAAGGTCGTTCAAAATGGTAACTTTACAGGAGAAGGAAAAAACATACATTACTTTTAATGTAAGTCAGTGGAACCAGAGTCTTACCGAGTCGTTCTGAGTCATTTATTTTAGTCTGTTCATCATGAAATTTACACGCAATATAAAAGCCATCAGGCATTTTCAAAACATGTAAAAAACTGAAAAATGTCAATAATGTAGATATAAGGTTTTCTTCCAACAACAGCGATATACTGAATATGTAATATTACTTAAAAATTTAACTCATGACAAGTTTAAATATTCCACTTTACAAGAAATCAAGAAGATCTGAAAATACAGTAAAGTCAGTGGTTAGGGTTCGGAGTGGCCAGCTCCCAACAGAAAGGACCCTGTGCTCTGTGATTTTCTATATTTTTATCTTACTACTATCTCAGTTAATGCATTTAGATCATAACATAATCCTTGTGAATATCTAAGGCCTGAATACTTATTTTTAATACGTAATTAATACTTACAGCCGCTGCTCCTCCACGTTGAGAGAAGCCAGTTGAGGTGGTTCGGGCATCTGGTGAGGACAGCCTCTAGACGCCTCCCTGGGGAGGTGTTCCAGACATGTGCGACGGGGAGGAGACCCCGGGGACGACCCAGGACACGGTGGAGGGATTATATCTCTTGACTGTCTTGGGAACGCCTCGGTATCCCTCTGGAAGAGCTGGAGGAGGTGGCGGGGGAGAGGGAGGCCTGGGCCTCTTTGCTTAGGCTGCTGCCCCCGCGACCCGGACCTGGATAAGCGGATGACGATGGATGGATGAATTAATACTCAATTATTGAATCTTACTTTTTAAATTTTTTTTTTTTTTTTTACTGTGGGACTGTAGTTAAAACTACAGGGAGATTCACTCGAAAGAGGCCCCACATATTCTGTAATAACTTTCGCTGGGGATAGTCAATCTGAACGAAACAACGTGCAATGTGCTCCTCAGTATATGGAGCTTGGAACAAACTGGGATGCTCCTGCGTGGCAGCAATGAAGTAGGAGCTGGACAGCCGTCGCAACTTCCAGGTGCATGCCCCCATACCCCTTCATGTGTCTGGCCGAAAACGGAGATCACGTCCAGCATCGCATAACAGGAGTAACAGCAGAATATTTGGGGCCTCTTTCGAGTGAATCTCCCTGTATTTTGGTAGAATGGTCCAAGTATCCTCTGCGTTCCTGTTGGTCACTTTGGATAAAAGTATCTGCAAAAAATGTAACTAGCAGTGAAAACAGAGCACCATCTAAAGAACCAACTGCAGCCATCTTGGTCTGCTGATCGCTGACAGCAGGAACAGGCTTAAACCTTCTCATTTTTCTCAAAGCATATTCCATAGCAAATCTGGCAATTACAGGGGAAATGGACAACCTGGACCAGCCTGATAGGCTCATTATCTCACCTGCAATCTTCATTATAGGGCTACAGGGATATAATACACCGGGGTCATGACCTGTGAGGAGAACGCATGAGCTCGGCGCCAAAACCGCTCTGAGGTATCTGTAAGACCAGAGAAGCAGTCGAGTGTGAGTATGATTCAGTCCTGGCACCGTGCCTGTCAGACCGAAACTCAGGAACTGATTGTGGCCCAAGTTGCTACAACGACAATAATTCATTTCCTTATTTGAAGCTCAATCTGTCATTTCTTTTAAAGTATCTGTGGGCTTTCAGAGAGCTCAACACAATTAAAGCGGTGGTATCAGACATGATGAAACCGTAACGTATAACACTCGACCACGAACTCCCTCCCGAGACATCAGGGCCCTCCGCTTAGCTGAGTCATGTTTCTAGATTGCATCTCTTTCAATTTGGTTTGGAGTAAATGCTGGATTTAATGTTCCGGAACTACTGACCCAGTGGATACAGGATATACTGCCCTTATATTGCACATCTTTATAATAAAATACTGACCGTTTCTTGGCTTTCACAGAAACCCATATATATCTTGATATATCTACACACCTGGTTTTATTAAGATTAAGATTAAGTGACCCTTATTAGTCCCACAACGGGGAAATTTCACCTCCGCATTTAACCCATCCATGAAGTGAAACACCACATACACACTAGTGAGCACACACACACTAGGGGGCAGTGAGCACACTTGCCCAGAGCAGCTGGCAGCCCAATCCATGGTGCCCAGGGAGCAGTTGGGGGTTAGGTGTCTTGCTCAAGGACACCTCAGTCATGTGCTGTTGGCTCTGGGGATCGAACCGGCGACCTTCCGGTCACAAGGCTGGATCCCTGACCTCCAGCCCATGACCGCCCCCATGTAGTCATTGCTTAATTCTAAATTACACTTTTTTTACAAGTTACATTTTTTTGAAGGCTACCTACATTATAACACATGTATAAGCATTGAATAACATTTATTAAGCAAAATACATTTTAAATAAAATAAATCTCTGGGTGGGTAAGATGGCCCTCCTTCTTCCCTCCATCACTCAGCATGATGTTCGCCAATGCAGGCGTCTGTTGGAGTGGTTTCCAGTGAGTTAGCAGCAGTGACACTGCGTAAGATGTGGTGGTGTTTGACATGTCTCAGACCCAGCCCTCATCCTCCTTGATGCCGTTCTATGACAAGGAGGGACATAACGAATGGATGGATTGGACAGGACTAAAGTAGAGGAGGAAATTCTGTTAAAATACAGAAAGGAATGGACAGCACAGTGGATAACACCATCCTAGCCAGGTTTCTGTGCAGCTGTCAAATTAAATTTAATACAGTAACTGAAAAAGATGCAAATTAGGTACAATAAAACTTTGTCATGGCCATGAAACATTTTTGGGCGTCTACAGGCAAAGCAGAGACTTCATCGCTGATTTCTTCATTTATAGCTACATTTTTACAAGTCAAGATGAAGTGAAAATGTTTTAGTGATCTGCTCTGGAAACATCACTTTTAGAAAATAACACAAAGAGCGTCAGGGATTTTTGGCTTTCAGCAGTAAATTGTGAGCAGGTAGTGACGTGTGGAGATCATAAAACACACGTTCTGTTCATCTGAGGGGAGATTTGATAAAAAAAAATAATAATAAAATAAAAATGTACATTTATTTCATGCAGTTACTCAATAATTTGCCTCAGGATTTGGTCACGAAAATTCATCTGGACAAACCGAAATAAACCCTGGAGAATAAGAGATTTTAAACATGTAGCTGTGAATCTTAATGTAAATGCGAAAATGCGTTTAACAGTGATGAGTATCAGTTTCAGCCACAAGATGATGTCAACATTGTCTCAGAAATGTCCCAAAATATACTGGTGCATTCCTCGTCTAAACTCTATGCTGTACACAATTTTTGGTGAGGTTGTCTTAAAGCGAAGGAGAAGGTCACGGCTCCCGTTTCCCCCAATTCATTAACAGCTTGACTGTGTGCAAACTTGCATGAGCTCTGCCCACACTTAAACTTGACACTAAGTGCCCTGGCTTTGTTTCAAACCACAGAGGCACAGATCCCTCACCTGCTGATTGCATTTGCTCCCAGCCATTAAGCAGGGTTTCATTTACCAGAGATCACTTTCAGAAGCCAAGATCCGTGACTGAGAGTACGTATAATGCCAGAGGAACTTCCTTTTGTATGTCGTTTCCATAAACATTGGGAAATATGTGATCGCCTTAGATTAGAGTATTAATCCTTATAAGAGTCTAAAGTTAGTCCTGCTGTTTTGCATTACTATTAAAATATAATTCCACAGCTATTCAACTAATTATACAGTCATGTAGTAGATTTGTTTCAATATCAATGACAAAAAAACGTGGAGGAAAGATTGATTTTTGTTTACTTAACACACATACACACACACACACACACACACACACACACACACATCTTCTAAGCCGCTTCTCCTTCTGGTTCGTGGGGGGTGCTGGAGCCTATCCCAGCAGTCACCGGGCAGGATACACCCTGGACAGGTCGCCAGTCCATCGCAGGGCAGACAGACACATTCACTCACACCTAGGGGCAATTTAGCACGTCCAATTGGCCGGACTGCATCTCTTTGGACTGTGGGGGAAACTTGAGAACCTGGAGGAAACCCACGCAGACATGGTTAGGACATGCTTCACACAGAAAGGACCCTGGTCATCTGGCTGGGGAATCAAACGCAGGCCCTACTTGCTGAGTTTTCATGAAATTCAAAGTATAATAATCCCCTTTTCTACCTTTGAATACAAATATAGTATCCATTCACTTCTGCACTTTTCTGCTACTGAGAAATTACTAATATAAATTTCTAAATCATAGCGCTGAAGAGTCCCCGGCCGGGCGACCGGGTCCTCTCTGTGTGGAGTTTGTATGTTCTCCCCGTGTCTGCGTGGGTTTCCTCCGGGTTCTCCGGTTTCCTCCCACAGTCCAAAGACATGCAGTCAGGCCAATTGGAGATGCTAAATTGCCCCTGGGTGTGTGTGATCGTCTGTGTCTGTCTGTCTGCCCTGTGATGGACTGGCGACCTGTCCAGGGTGTATCCTGCCTTCCGCCCGATGACCGCTGGGATAGGCTCCAGCACCCCGCCCGCGACCCTGACGGAGAAACGACTTAGAAAATGTGTGTGTGTGTGTGTGCGCGTGTGTGTGCGTGTGCATAGTGCTAAAGAGAAGATAACTGACTCCCAAAACCAAATGCCTGGTTTAAACTAAGGGTGCCAAATCTAATCATTTGAAATTGACAATCCGGCCAAAAACGGTCCCCCATTAAACACTGAAGATCATGTTGCAAGGCCAAACAAGTAAATAAGACTGGGGGAGGATTCTTTCCCCAGAAAAGCCTGACCTGTGTACAGACCTCTTGGTGGTAAGGAAACTGACAGTCGTGCATAAATCTCAGCCAAACCCAGCTGCAAAAAACAGCAACGGAAAACAACAAACCTCAAACACAAAGTTCAGTGTCAGTGTTGGATGGAATGATAAGGATGTGCGGACCATCCACTGGAAGGAAGTCAGCATGTGTTATTTGCAGGCAGTCTCAAATGTTTTTTATGGGTTGTAACAAGACAACAGAAAGGAGGTTCAGGTATGACAATAAAAGTGCAGCGAGAGGGTTTAGGAACATTTAGACATTCCTGCTTCTGGAATTTCAGTAAAGGGAAGTCGTGGGATGCTCCACAACAGGCTAGCAGAACTCCCCAAAGCCAAGGAAGGGAAAACACACGTGTGTTGCACTCTCCTGCTGACCAGATATCCGAAGCCTCATTGTTGAGGACACAACCCGCGAGTCAATCAGAGACAATAAAGCCTTTCCTTGCCATTAAATTTAGAGCCGGCAACAGCCACGCTATCTGCTCATCTACCTCTACTTCAAAGGAAGCAGACAGACCACAAAAACCCTCCTAAGAAAAGAGTTCTTCTGAGGGGTCACACAGCAGCAATACATCTTCAGAACAAAGTTTTCTTCCAATTCAAGCTCTCCGCCCAGCAGACGAGAAAACGTTTAATTGCAGTGCTGTTGACCCAGTGCTGACCCGTAATCCCACAAAGCCTGAAAAAGATCCCAATTAGGAGTCTCGGTCCTGAACCGATCAAAGAATAGTGGGGGGTTGGCAGACAAAACAGACTCACAGTTTTGGTCCAGTTGATCTAGTTTGTTTGGATAAGGCAAACGTTCTTGAAAATTAGGCGACGTTTAATACCATTTTTTGCTGAAGACTTGACCTTGTTGCTTTACTTCCACTCCAATAATGTTACAATCCGGGGTCTGGGGATTAACGAGTAACCTATTAACTTTGCTGATGAATTAGTTTTCTCTTTAAAGAAAGATTAATATTCCCATAGGTTTTCCCATAGGGATAGAATGTTTTTGTTTCTGAATTCCCTATTAACTTTTAAAAAGCATTTTTCCAGTTCATTTACAAGACACCATTAATAAACCCGAGGGAGACAGGTTGAGGAAGTGCTGGAGATATTTTTAGGAGGCCTCCACCCGTGCACTTTGATCCCTTGACTTTGCTAATGAAAACTGCTCTTGAACCAGCTCGGTGGAACGCGAGAGAATGAAACTGGTAGATCTTATCGCCTGTATGAGGTCATCCTTAGCACGGACTTTCCTTAAAACAATATCCTACTGACAGTTGATCGGAGTCGGGAGCTTTGGAGCATGGTAAAGGAGAAACGGAAAGCAAATTGATGTGGAGATAAGGGGCAGGAATAACGCAAACATTGCGTACCTGTTTTGACCCGTATTGTAACAAGCTGGATATGCTCCAGATTCAATTACAGAGCCTCTGAAGACTTTGGACCCATGCCTGGGGTCCCAGGGTTTGCCTGAGAGAACACTGACCAGGGTAAAGCAACACAAGAGGTTGGGCTCCGCTTTGGGTAATTTTATGGGTATTTACAGAATCGCAGACTCTACAGCTGTCCCTCAGAGCACAGTTTGAGCGTGACACTTGGACAGCCATGGGAAAAAGTAGGCCGGCTAATCTGAACCACACAGAGCTCGATCGACACACCCGAAGGAAAAGGAGCTCTGGTACAAATTATTAAGGACAACTTTGTTGTAATAGAGTAATTTCCTCTTTATACCACCATTTCAAGAAGCTTGGACTAGTCTGTTGCCACAGATAAAGGTATTACCATATAGTAAGTTGCCTTGTGCCAGCGCTTCTTAATGTATTATTGCCTAACTTTTGATGTATGGCTTAATTTCCAATCTAGTACGTTATCATTCAAAAGTTCAGAATCACTGTTTCCAATAGTACGGAACCAGTGTTGTTGCAGGAACATGCATAACATGATTAGATCACATTTTGCTTGAATCCTTCCACATAACACTGACAGCATGACATGAACATGTCATGGGGGGGGTGCCATACGCTGTCATGACAACATATGACGTATTACCATTACCTGTAGTTGTCATGATATGTTGTCGTAATGGTAGTAAGACACTGTTATATCACCGAACAAATCTGCTGTGGCAGCTCACGACTGGTCATGGTCAACGTAACATGCCAGGGTTCAAGTAAAGTGAGACCAGTGATTCGTGGTTCATCCAGTTCATCCAGCGTATTGGTTGAAATTCATTCTTAAGTATGAGTTATATTAGAACTGTATATCAGTATATCAGTGTACCATAAATAAACACAGATAACACAACAAACACTGCAAACCACACTAACATGACCTATTTTGCTAGATGGCTGACCCAGGGATATTTCCATCAAGAGGCCGAGCTAAGAAGTCACCTGACTCGGTCAGCTGCATAAGACAGCGTTGTAGTTTCCTGGCTTTGTCTGTGCCATAGACCAGTTTTAATTAAAACATGATTAAAACCAATAATTAAAACCAAATTTTAAAAGTAATAAGCATAATGAAGCACTGTTACAGAGGACAAGGGCTGGAAAAGCTAACAGTGTTTCAAACGGCTGAAAGTGGCTCAAATAGGAACATTTTAAGCCTGGATTTAAAGTGTCCAGCGTCGGGGATCTTCTAATGCTCTCTGTCAACTGGTTCCATTCAAGAGCAGCGTGGTATCTAAACACTGCTTCTCCATGTTTAGTCTTTAGGCAGGACTAACTGACCAGTTCCTAATGATCTGAAGGTTCTGCTCGGCTCATATTGCCGCAGCATAGGACATAAATCCGCTGCTCCTGCACCATTAAGGCATTTATAGACCAGTAATAGTATCTATATTAAGACTATAATAAGTCTATGCTGTAACAGACTGGTAGCCGTCAATGACATACTATAATTACCTGTAATTGTTGTGATATGTTGTTGTAACGGTAGCAAAACACTGTTATATCACTGGACAAATCTGCTGTGGCAACTCATGACAGGTTATGGTCAATGTTACACGTCAGGGTTCAAGAAAGGATTTAAGAATGGGGGGTGGGGGTTGGTGTAATGTCTGGCAGCTGCATTCTGAACTCAACTGAATCAACTGAAGCTGTTTGTCCACTTAGAAGACCATTACAGTGATCGATCCTTCTAGAAATAAAGGCATGGATGCATTCGCTGAAAGTTTTCTTCCATCCAGTTAGTGATGAGCTCAAGGCACTTACAAAGTGAGTCAAGGGGACTATAATTGTTTGGGGAGAGGGCCAAGTAGATCTGAGTATCAACTAGTCTTGTAGTATTTGGCCAAGAGGCAGCGTGTATAAATTTAATGCGAGTGGCTCGAGGATTGAACCCTGGGGGACACCAAAGGTCATTGGCATTCTCTTAGAAACATTATTTTCTATTTCCACCAAGTATTTCCTTCCTTGCAGGTATGAACTGAATCATTTGAAAACAGTTCCTGAGAGCCCAGCCCAGCTCTTAAGTCTATCTGTAAGAATTCCATGGTCAATGGTAGCAGTAGTAGAACAGATGTTTTTCCAGCGTCTGTATTTGTGAATACAAAATGGTTCTCATTAAAAAGTCATAAACAAACCACTGTTAATGTACAAAGTTGATGTAAGCACACATTTCACACTACAGTTATTACTGAATAATTCTAAGTAATTTGACAAGTGTGACATAGGATGAAGCTATACACCACACTTAGTCTGTTAGAGGACAGATTTGTCCCAAATGTTGACACAGTTTTGATTGACGGTAAAAGTCTGGGCAGACGTAACACCAGATATTTATTGCAGCTTAAGTGACCCAAGAGAGTGCTGTGAAATTCCTTCCAATTCCTCCAATGTACGATTGCAGTATCTTGAGCAATTTTTGCATTTCACCACAGATGGCAAAGAAAAATCAAGCTGCAAGCTGGAAAACCAATCTGAAATCAGCGCTCTTATTTTAAGATTGTTTATGAGCGCAGGTTGTGGAAGTCACCCTTTTACCCTCAGCCCCTCAGAGAGCACAAAGACACCACATTCATTGCAAAATGACCCCGAGCCAGTTTTAAAGTGACACCATAAAACATCTATGGGTGGCTGTCACATTCAGCTACCTCACTGGATTAACATTAGACCCAAGCGTGTTAAACATTTGCGCCGCTGGTGCTATAAATGTCATCAGGATCTTTACAGGTTGCAACTGGAGCTCAATAACCCTGTGAGGTCTCCTTAATCCATCCGGCAAATAAATCTCGGAGGACAATAGCTAACCCCAGAGTCAAGCAGATACTGTCAAAGCCCCCATCTTGGCAGTGTGTACACTATTGTGTCAGGGTATACCCCTATGAGCCTTTTAGTCAGGGTTAACCCTGAGAACTTGCATTAGGCCCAGTACAGGCAAACAGAACTTTTATTTACCGGCCTATCATGTTTAGCGAATAATACCATTAACCCAGGATACTGCATGCTTGGCTAATCTTCTGTTTACACTACTATGGCTCTCTTTCTTGGGTCGAGGCCGTGCAGAGGCTTCAGTAATCTCCTGTTAATCTGCCAACATTTTCCTGTTTGGAATGACAATGCTCTTTTCCTCAGTGAATGATACGGCGATGGATATGATCTCTTTCCCTGTCTGTGAGAACCTCTTCCCTACCGTTTCCCCTCCCTCACCATCATCACTTCTTTTCAAAGAGTTGATCCTCCCTGTAGTTCAAAGCAAAGCCCGAGATGTGGACTGTGAGAACAAGGCCAAAATTCCACGACCAGCCCACAGTGATGCCCGTGGTGCGGAAAAATAACGTCTAGCGGTTTTGTTCAAACTATTTTAGGGCTACTATTTAAAGTAAGAGAGCCAAAACAGCATCGACTGAATGAGCTCTTTTATAGTTTAGTTCAGCATCATTACAATTGCGGACGACTGGACAATGGTTTTGTTAATGCAATGCAGTCTGTAAGTAGGTGGGTCTGTGAGAATCTCTGCACACCTCTTGTGAAAGAAAAATGCTTTTACTGCTTAAATTTTCACACAAACTCAATGTATTATTTGGGAACGAATGAAGTGTGTTTGAAATGTAATTAATCTATGATTTTATAGTGCAATATTTTTATAACTGTGAGGCTCCTGTAGGAACCAATCACAATCCAACTGTAAGAGGGGGTCATAGAGTTTCTGACTGGCTCCTTCAGTCTGAGAGGAGATGAGACCCCTGAGCAGAGCGTTCTGCGTTCTCCACGTCAATAAGTGTGAATCCGTCAGAACTGAGCAGCGGGATTTTCATCAGCAGTGAAGCTCCAGCAGCTCAGAGCGTTCGGCGCTGGTTCCACAGCACTGGATGATCTCCGAAATCCCACTGAAAGAGCCGTGAGAGCAGCGACGCCCGACACGGTCAGTCCAGTCTGGGATGAGTTTGACTGTGGTGTTGATGTCGTCCGTACAGCTGGAGGAGGTTCAGATTCAGACCTTGTACAATTACATAATCAACTTTACGCTCATTTAAACCGTTTACAGTTCACTGCACTGTAGCACCTAGTAAGTCAGGTCCACCATTACCCAGAGTCAAACACCCCTGATTCTGTATATACTTTGAATATACTACGTTGATGTACTTAACTGTGCTTCTTTTTTTCAAGGGTCCAGCGCGCTGGAATCAAAATGAAACAATGACTATGAGGTTAAAGTGCAGGCTGTTGGCTATAATTCAGTGATATGTATGGCCACACCAAATGAACTGCATAGGAATTACAACCAGCTTTATGCATACTCCTGGACTTTACTGACCTCCAGGTCAAATAGCACAATTTAACATGGCTAATATATTTTTATGTGTCAAAACAATAAAACTGTGTCACTGCCCAAATACTCACACTGTACCGTTCACAAAATGATTACAAAAATAAAGGAATCGTATTTGTTTTTCTTACAGCAACTCTTATGATTGCAAGGCTAATTGGAATTTTTTGTTTAAAGTAATAAAAAAAGTGATTGGCAGTTCAATAAAACCACAATAACCCCCTGAACTCAGTCAAGCTCAGATATTTATGGTGCGTGGCTGGTGTGCTTGTGAAGACTGACTCCTGTATGGATGCCAAGGCCCAAATAAAGGTGCATAGGCCGTGCCAGAGCTGCGGGTGGCGTTCGCTTTAAAAGTAAGGTGAGAGATCAAACGCTGGGGATTATGGGAATGAATAACAAATGTGACTCCAATGTACTCCCCTGTGGCCAAACAGAGCCACTGCGCCACATTGCACCCCCCAGTCTACTGGGATAAATAAACCCATCAAATGAATAAATACCAAAAATTCTCCAGACAGACAGATCAAAGTTTCGCTTGCGGGAGGTTGACAGTGTCGAGAAACGTCTCTGGACTCAAAGTACTCACTTAGAGAGGTAGCATGTCCAAGCTTTTTGCTAAGTTTAGGGTGTTATGACAAGTTCACCATCACGTCCCACATGTTTTGACTACATGCTGCACGCAAGGCCACTTTTGGATCGCTTAACTGTCATAACCGTAACGTCCTGATGCAGCTTATTGACATCACCTCTTCAATTCCTGAGCCATGTCTTACCTCATCTTATAGCTCGCTGCCGTGTGCTTGATCAAAGAAATATGTGACATAGATCCACAGCTCCATAGACCTCTACGGTGTTGTACTCTTTCTTTTTGTAGTCAGTGTTCAGCCCATTTATCCCCTTACCAAACGCTCCATTAGTTTACAATGCAAACTAAGTCCCTGTAGTTAATGAATAAGAAACCTTGGAATGTAATAGGCTGGGAATGTTGAGAGGTTCAGAGACTCTGAACTGTGATGGTGTTAGCAAATGTTGCAATATTCCTATTTGGGCAATTGATGTTTTTACTGAGAAAAGTCCAGACCACAGTTCGTGTTTTTGTTACATTGTATACATTTTATCCATTAGTTTTGGTTTCACATTGTAATTGAGTGAACGCACTAAAGATATTTGCATGACACATCTACACTATATTTCCAAAAGTATTCACTCGTCTGGCTTCACTCGCATATGAACTTGAGTGACATCCCATTCTTAATCCACTGGGTTTAATATGATGTCGGCCCACCCTTTGTAGCTATAACAACTTCCACTCTTCTGGAAAGGCTTTCCACAAGGGTTAGGAGTGTGTTGATGGGAATTTCTGACCGTTCTTACAGAAGAGCATTTGTGAGGTCAGACACTGATGTTGGACGAGAAGGCCTGGCTCGCAGTCTCCGCTCTAATTCATCCCAAAAGTGTTCTATGGGGTTGAGGTCAGGACTCTGTGCAGGCCAGTCAAGTTCTTCCACACCAAACTGGCTCATCCGTGTCTTTATGGACCTGCTTTGTGCGCTGGTGCGCAGTCATGTTGGAACAGGAAGGGGTCGTCCCCAAACTGTTCCCACAAAGTTGGGAGCGTGAAATTGTCCAAAATCTCTTGGTGCTGAAGCTTTAAGAGTTCCTTCCACTGGAACTAAGGGGCTGAGCCCAACTCCTGAAAAACAACTCCACACCATGATCCCCCCTCCACCAAACTTTATACTCAATGCAGTCACACAAGTACTGTTCTCCTGGCAACCGTCAAACCCGGACTTGTCCATCGGATTCCCAGACGGAGAAGCGTGATTCGTTACTCCAGAGAACACGTTGGCTATGGAAACCCATTCCATGAAGCTCTCTACGCTGTTCTTGAGCTGATCTGAAGGCCACATGAAGTTTGGAGGTCTGTGGTGGTGTAGTGAGTGACTCTGCAGAAAGTTGGTGACCTCTGCGCACTATGCCCCTCAGCATCCGCTGACCCTCTGTCATTTTACGTGGCCGACCACTTCGTGGCTGAGTTGCTGTCGTTCCCAATCACTTCCACTTTGTTATAATCCCACTGACAGTTGACTTTGGAATATTTAGTAGTGAGGAAATTTCACGACTGGACTTGCTGCACAGGTGGCGTCCGATCACGGCACCACGCTGGAATTCACTGAGCTCCTGAGAGCGACCCATTCTTTCACTAATGTCTGTAGAAGCAGTCTGCAGGCCTAGGGGCTTGGTTTGGATGGGTGAGTGAATATTTTTGGAAACAAATGCTTTTTTATTCTCATCCTCTCAGAAAATAAGTTATAAGCTTTAGCATTTTTATGTGTTTTTTATGTGTTTATGCTTTTTATGACATCTCCTTATACCTGACATTGATTGGTTTGTACAGGGACGTGTGTCTGACGTTGACATGTTGTAAAGGGCCTTTTCCATTTGAATGGAGTAAAAATTATATCCTCTCAAACTCTCAGAAAGATATAAATTTTAGTATTTTTCAAGTTAACTTTTCACTTTTTTGCTGAACCAAATAACAATTAAATATTTCCTCTCCTACCCGTTTGCTACTACAGCTCATTTTTACTTCTGTCCTGCTCTTCTGTTGTTTAATGGGTGATGATGGCCTTCCTCAACTACCTCAGTCCGAAAGTCTGAACCATCCAAAACAATATTTTCACACTGGAAACCATGGGTCAGTTTGATCTGGACCGACACCACCTCTTTTGGTCGGACCAAATGTTGGCCCTTTGGTCTGGACTATGGTTTGAGGCACCTTTCACACCCAATTTTGGTTTTGACCAAACTGAAGTTTGAATATCTGGACTAAACAACGTAGTTCTGAAAGCTCCCTTAGTGACCTCATGATTCAAATTCAGTGGCACGATTTATTCACTCTTCTCAGTTTTTATTCTTCTTCATCATTTGAGCACAACAGCTGTCCTTTAAATAAAAAAAAGATGAATGGACCAATAGAAGTGGACCAAAATAGCTTCAAATGAAATCTCTTTACTTTACCTCACATTAAATGAAAAGGTTGTTGGGGCAGTCGTGGGCTGGAGGTTAGGGAACTGGCCCTGTGACTGGAAGGTTGCTGGTTCGATCCCCAGAGCCAACAGTCCATGACTGAGGTGTCCTTGAGCAAGACACCTAACCCCCAACTGCTCCCCGGGCGCCGTGGATAGGGCTGCCCTCCACTCCAGGCAAGTGTGCTCACTGCCCCCTAGTGTGTGTGTATTCACTAGTGTGTATGTGGTGTTTCACTTCATGAACGGGTTAAATGCATTAAATTTCCCCGTTTGCGGGATTAAAAAAGTATATCTTATCTTCTCCTCTATGTTGTCATTTATTGATACGTGTGTTCCTTTGGACGGTGATGATATAAAAAGAGCTTTGACTCTGGTCTTTTTCTCTAATAGAGACCTACAGAATGACAACCTGTCCTCAGAGGTTTACTGGGACAGATTGATTTTATGGCCAGGTGCCACAGAATGAGAGAGTGGCTCATACGGCTTCAATTTGGCTCACGGGGCCCTAGAAACACTGATTTACCCAGACGGAGATTTATAGAGTGCTGGGCTATGGTTACTATGGACAGTGTCCTCCTACACATTCTTCTGTACCTCTAGATGTAGGACAGACTCTTTTATTAGCTTTTCTCTTTGACTTATTCATTGTTTCTAAGGACGAGGATGTATGGAGAGAGGGCAAGTGGTACAAAGGCACAGTCTGACAATGAGTGTAATTTAACCACCACTTGACATAGTGTGAAACCTCTGGAGTTTTGAGACCTTCATGAGGACTCTTATCTCTGAGAATTTGTGGTTTTTACTGACCCTTGTGACAAATGGTACAATTTAGCACGGTCAGTATATTTTCAAGGTTAGCTTGAAGTGCAAGTCATATGTAAACCCAAGAAACAGCTGGATTTTTATGTCTTTAATCAACCATAAAGTTTGACAATATTGTCCATAAAACTCTGGGTAATAGTCCAGTAATCCCCCACTCCTTAACATTGCGACAAATGATTCCAATAACTCCTACCGGCTTTTTTGTGCTTTGTGATAATGTATCATGACAAAGAGAATACTCTCCAGTAGGGCCATTTCTGGATGACCCTTTGTTGGAACATCTGCAGCACAAAACTTGCTACTAAGCAAACACTCAGCACTATTCAGAGCACATTGTGCATAAAATGTTAGGTAATAGTCGTTAATCCTCCACCCTATTACATCATGGCAAATCTTACCAGTGTCTTTGTGCTTTGTGACGATTTATCATTGCAAAACACAATGTTCTCCACTAGTATCCTTTCTGAATGATCCCCCGTTCGTACATTTGCCCTGAAAAAGTTGCGAAAGAAAAAAGCCTGTTGTGATCCGACTGCATGGCCAGGAGAAACCCAAGAGAATACTTCAGTAACAGTAGGAAGCTGACCTTTGTTGAACTGGGCAGAGTACTATGAGATAAAACCTAGCCCTTTCCTGTGCCCAGCACAGTCTGCCAGCCAGCGGAGCCCATGGGAAGCAGTGCAATGGAGAACCACTTAACATTTTGTAGATGCAGCTGAGGGAGTCCACTTGCCTGTAAAGCCTTGAAAAAGGGTTCCTGGGAGCGACACTATAGAAGAACGACTGTGTTTCCTCTAAAGCAGCTCAAACCCCAGGGCCCCTAAGACAGTCCATGTTTTGTCTTCATCCCAGATCCAGGTATTTCCTCAGGTATTTCAGGGTACTTCATGGTTTTGTTCAGGCGTGGTTGGAGACCACCGAAGACTCTTTTAATGGGTGGTTTTTACAGCTGCATAATGTTCAAAAATGTATGCTTTGATCTACTTCCTATTCCATTTTTAATCAAATGTATTTAATAAAAAACTTGCATATTCAGTGATATAATACTGAGAAAGCCAATACCTTTTGAAAACCATCACCAATTGATGTTATTGCAAACGTGCATTCATGAGCTTCTTCTGATGCAGGTTCACAATGGCCTGCGTACTAACAGCACTCCCTGTGATGGAAACTTCAGACTGCAATTAATTTCCAAAACCGTGCCCACAGGCGTTTTTAATTTTTATAGTAAACTTGCTCTGGCATTCAGCTATAAATTCCTTTGGGAAATGATGTCATAGTATAATTTTCCCACCAGGGCACTTGTGTTGTACAAAAAATGCTGCATTTTTGTTCTTTTTCTGATCTTGTTTCTTGCATTTCCCTCTTGCGACTGCAAGCTGTTTGGCTCATTTTTCAAAAGATGGGGCTTTCTCCGTAAACAGAAGCCACATTGAGCATTATGAGCTTTCTGGTTCATTTTCTAACCACTGTCCTGACCACAGGAACTAAAGCATATAAGACTATTTATTATGGAATCTGTGAACAATCAACAGACATTTATTTTACTGCAAAGGAGGATTATTTTGTCCACTCATACAGACAAAATGCACAGCTTTTAGTAACACTTTATTTGGAGAGTCCACTTTAGATGCTTTGTAGACACTTAATTGTAAATGTAAACCTGCTCTAATCCTAACCCTAACCTTAACCTCAACCCTAAACCTAAACCCAGCCCTCACCCTGGTCCAAATACTAATCCTAACCCCACCACAGTTTGTTAACAACTGGAACACCTGTAGATAATCTATAGGGGACTATCCAAATAAAGTGAGACTCAGAAACAGAAATTCTCCTTTAGGGCCAATTCACCATGCAAAAGCAATGTGACTCATTATCTTAATTGTTTGACAACCCTATTAATAAAAAAATAATATAAACATTATATATATATATATATATATATAAAAACGTACATTAAGTAGTGACATGAAGCAAAATGATTAGATAACGAGTGACTTACACTGTTTATTGACATCGCTTCATTGTTTACTGCCGACTTCTTGGTTTAGACAGTGGTAGTGATGTCAGGCCTTATGTCAGTGATGACTGCATTTCTTCCGAATTCAATAGCTAATAATACACTCCCTCATGCACTTCTCTCATTTCTATCATAAACAGACTGATATTTCTGTCTCTAGAGGTGTGGGAATTTCATTTCCAAATAAACACCCACACCGAGGGCGCCACGGAACAATACACAATGTCTTATTTATACGAACCACCAAGTCAGTGCAGTTTAAGTCAGTGGCAGCAACAGGAATTTCGTCTGCACGGCATGGAAACGCTGCCACCTTGAAATGTGCACAAAAAAAACCTCTGCTGCACTGCAGTCACATCATTGTGCCTCGCGCAGCACAGGCTCAATGAATTTGTATTGTAGACGGACTTGGACGTGGAGATGGCTCTGCTGATAGCAGCCCGAGTGGCACCAGGCAGGAAATACACATTCAAAAATTATCTTTTGCTTATGGTAACAACACAAATAATCCATCTCAGACGATGCATTATCACGCATCTCAGGACGCAGACAAAATACTGCTGGCCAGTTCGATAAATTCAGGGTAAAAAAGCAAAAACAAGTGCATGTTTGATACCAGAGTGACATACTTTAAACTCAACACTGGGAAGATTTTGAATTCCAGGCAGTCTTTTATTCTTTTGGTTGAACTCTGTAGTCCTGCAGTGCAAGAGCAACAGTATTTAAGTGAAAGATGCATGTGTGGCAAAATGCTACTCAAACAGAAATGAAGGTACGGGGACCAAACTATTCATGAGTAAAAGTCAAAATGCGTCTACATTCAATCCTTCTGTGGTGTTCAGGTCTGTGGGACTCATTTTCAATGTTTATTCAAATAAAAAATGATGTAGTTTCATATTATTTCAAACCCAGACTGGTTGGTTTTTGCTCATTTTCTGTGAAGAACATAAACTAACCCATATCCAGGGTCTTCACTCTGTTCACCCCCCACACGTTTATATTACACATGTGGTGTTGGGCTGAACCCACGGGGAGTAAAAGTGTGGAGGTGCTGTGTCCTCACCTCCTACATGGCCTGCTGTCAGTGTGTGTGTGTGTTAGGGTGGATACTTACAATATTTTAAACATTTGGTATTTTTACATAAATTATTGTGGCTGCTAATAAACCAGTAGTGTGGTCCAAAATCAGGGTCGAGACGGTCCAGGGTCAGAGAGCCAACACGAAGAGGAGGAGCAGGAACAAAACACAGAATTCCAAACAACACAAACACTCCAAACATCAAACACATCCAACAAATCAAACATAGACCAGCACTAGACTAAGGAAAACACAGGGCTTAAGTAAAACAGGGATAACGAGGATTCACAAGACACAGGTGGGAAACAGGTGGGAACAATCAGGGGCGGAGTCAGAAAACAAAGGGGCCGGACTCGGAAGGAACCAAGCAAAGAAGCACATGGAAGACTGAAAAACAAGCACATGGAGGAGTGTGAGGGGCCAGTCATGACACAAACACATCAACACTACACAAGGGTTAATCATACTAAAACATATAGAAGCAAATGTTGTAACACACAACACTAAGAGTCAGATTTTTATTTGCCTATCGACTCTTTAAATTATTCTTAATTTTTTTATAGGCCCTGTATTGTGAATAATTAATTTACTTGGCTTTTCTGAAATAAGGGTTTGATAAAGTGTATAGTTACTGTCTTAAATTATGCTGATCACTTCTCAGTCCTAAGCCTTTTTTAATTTCTAAACCTCTTTTGACACGTTTACATGTCCCATGTCCCAAAGTTTGTAGACATTGTTTCTTCTGACCTCCAGAGCATTAACAGGGAGTTTGCTGCAGTAATAGCCTCTGCTCTTCTGGGAAGGCTTTGAACAGATTTGGGACACTACTGTGAGGATTTAAATGCATTGAGGCACAAGAGCATTAGTGAAGTCGATTAGTTCTGGAGCCTAAACGTCACTCTAACTCATTTCAAACACAGGACGGAGCTCCATCACTCCAGGGAACACAGTTCCACAGCTTGACAGCCCAATGTTGGGGGATTTTATATCCCTTCAACTGACCCTTAGCATTGGGCAGGTGACCTAAGGCTCATGCGTTGCTGCTTCAGAGTGTCACATTCAACTGATAATGCTTTTCTATGGAGATTATGCAAGCTGTGTGTGTGTGTGTGTGTGTCTAGTTGAATGTCTGTGTCAGCAGTGGGTGCACCTTAAACTGGTCGAATTCACTATATTAGAAGGTGCACTATATGGACAAAAGTATTGGGACATGCCTCTTAATTATTGAATTCAATTGTTTCATTCAGTCTCATTGCAACAGGTGTATAAAATCAAGCACCTAGCCATGCAGTAATCCTTTAAAAACATTGGTGAAAAAACGAGTCGTTCTAAAGAGCTCAGTGAACTCCAGCATGGTGCTGTAATAGGATGCCACCCTTGCAACAAGTCAGTATGTGAAATTTCTTCTGTCCTATTTATTTCACGATCATCTGTGAGTGGTATTACTGACAAGTGGATGCGTCTAAGAACCACAGTAACTCAGCCATGAAGGGTCAGACCACAAAGTTACAGAGCGGGTCGACGAGTTCTGAGGAGCATAGAGCATAAAAGTCACCAACGCTCTGCTGATCAATAACCGCGGAGATCAAACCTCTGGCATCAACGTCAGCACAAAAACTGTGTGCCAGGAGCTTCATGGCAGGGTTTCTGTGGTTTCAGCTGCATGAAAGACTTACATAACAAAGCACAATGGCAAGCGTCGGATAGAGTGGTGTAAAGCACCACCACTGGACTCTGAAGCAGTGGAAACACATTCTGTGGAGTGGCAAATGATGCTTCTCTATCTGTCAGTCTGATGGATAAGTCTGGGTTTGGCGAATGCCAGGAGAACATTACCTGCCTGACGGCACTGTGCCGGCTGTAAAGTTTGGTGGAGGAGGGATGATGCTATGGGCTTGTTTTTCAGGGGTTGGTCTGGAACCCTTAGTTCCAGTGAAGGGGATTCTTAATGCTTCAGCAGATCAAGACATTTTGGACATGACTGTGCTTCCAAATTTGTAGGAACAGTTTGGGGAAGAACCATATTTGTTCCAGCATGACTGAGCAGCAGTGCACAAAGCAGCTCCATAAAGGCCTGGCTGGCTCAGTTGGGTGTGGAAGAACCTCACTGGCCCTCACAGAGCCCTGACCTCAACCCCATCCAACACCTTTGGTATGAACTACAACGGAGATTATGAGCCAGGCTCTCTTGTCCAACACCGGTGTCCGACCTCATAAATGCTCTTTTGGATGAATGGGCAGAAAATCCCACAGACGCTCTCCAACATCTTGTAGAGGCTTCCCAGACCAGTGGAAGCATTTAGAGCTGCAAAGGGGACCAACTATATATTCATGCAGGTGAATATCTACCTATTCAGACTCAAACAGTTTAGCTCCACCCATTTCCTCAGAAGTTATAAAGAGTGAAACACTGGACTGGACTTCTTTTTGAACAAGGCACAATTCAGGACAGCATAATGTACATTAGTCTTAATGTCAAGAGAATAAGAGAGGTTGGAAATGGTTATGTAGAAATGAATTATGACCGGTTTTGATACATAAATCCTCAGAACTCTTATAAATGGACCTCAGAAAAGCACAAATGAAAGGTAAAAGTAGGATGGGAGCCTTTTAATGCTGGGGAGAGCTGATTACACTCTGTCTTGTCTTTAAACCTTAAATAATGTGAAAACTCAAACCACGAGGAAGAAAAACACCTCTGCAGAAATCTTCTGCTTGCATCAGTGTGGGATTTAACCTCGATTTGCATGAACATTTTTAGCCGCTCTAGATTCGACACTGACATTTGAATGTCGTGACAGAATATTGGAATGTATTTCACCTTGCAGCAGTTTCACAGAGAGGCCTGCCGTAGAGCTCCTGCTGCACACTTATTAGGCTTTTCCTTGTATTCCCAGTCAGTGACGTATCAAAGACTTCCAGGTGTCCCATCTATTGGGAAGCAAAACATGACTGGCTGATTCTTCCGTCATTTCAAAAATAATGCTCATAGGTAGCGCAGCGTGTTAGGCCTTCTCTTCAGCTCCTGAAGTCCGAGCTCACTTAGCTATGTCTACCCAGATACCATGGAGAAAAACAATTCCCAGTTGCCTGATTTTCTGCTGAGCATTTGAAGGTATTTAACCTTATTGTTTCCATTCAAAACCTAACAATGAAACCCAAGTAACGTTAAAGGATTAAAGGAGAATTCCAACTATTTCGCAAAATTTCTTCATAATTTAGTTGTTTCAAACAAAACAAAGTCATTCAGACTCGTTTGATGTGAAATGGGTGATCGTAGAGAAGCTTCCTGATTACGGATTTCTTACACTGGTTTTAGTAGGAACCCGGGGTCAGTGCAGACATTTTATTTACTGTCCATAAGAACCAGTAAACCTGCATGTGCAACGCTGATGATGGTAAACTGAAAGAACCAGACGTCTGGTTCAGTAAGTTTATCTAGAACGGTACGTTTTTCATCAAAGCCCACATCTTAAAGACTGAATTATAGAGAAAACTCTTTGTATTTCTCCTTTAAGATCATTGCTGCTGCGCCGTCTAGCGCTGTGAAGTTAAGGATGAACCATCACAGTGTTTACTGAACTCTGTCCACTGTGTACGAAGAGGGCGGGCTGATATCCAGACTCGGCCTCTGACAGCTGGAGTCAAAGCTTGGAAGAGAAAGCACTGTGCACCATCTAGTGGTGTGTGTCCACAGTTACACTTCACAAATCCCACCATTAGTCTTCAGCATTGAATATGACATGGAAGTAGAATAAATAAACCACTTTATAGTTGATTACATATTGAAATGCTATAAATGAGACACAATAATTTGAACCAAACAGTATTTTAGAAACAACAAGCAGTTAAAAATGTTAATAAAACTGTCAAGATGTAATTATAAGTTAAGTGATACTGGGAAATTCCACCTCTGCATTTAACCCATCCATGAAGTGAAAAACCACACACACACACACACACACTAGGGGGCAGTGAGCGGTGGGCAGCCCTGTGCACGGTTGCCCATGGAGCAGTTGGGGGTTAGGTGTCTTGCTCAAGGGCACCTCAGTCATGGACTGTCGTTGCTGGGGATCAAACCGGCAACCTTCCAGTCACAGGGCCAGTTTTCTAACCTCCAGCCCACGACTGCCCCCCATATTAATTCCTTGTCATTAAATGATTATGAATCGTTGTTAGATCAGCATGATTTGGTTACCAGTTTTCAAATACAAGGCATTCTGGATACTAATGTCATTAGTTGCTCTTGATAGTAAATAAAATGACTATATTTGTGTCGCAGACCTCATGATTCCTGGTTCCTGTCAGCACCACTACAAAGAAACATGAGTCAGTGAAGTTTTATACAACACATATCAAACCGCTGAATCACTTCAGTTACAACAGTTGACTTATGCAGGAATTTTGAGAAATCAGTGGAATGGCTCTTTAAGTGAGGAACATAAGGGAATGTTGAAAGAGAATGACCGAACCGCTAGTGAGCAGAGATGTGTAGAGAAGCCTGAGATGTAAGTGTAGTTACTAGCAAAAAAAATAAGAAAACAACTTGAACGGAAGAAAAATATTAAAATATTAGATCAAAGAACTACTTGAAAGGGGATTCCTATATATATATATATATATATATATATATATATATTTTATTCCGACACTGCTGTCAGAAGAAAACCTCATATCTCCAAAATTATAACTTTACAGGAGAAGGAAAAAAACAACTTTACTTTTAATGGAAGTCAATGGAACCAGAATTTTCTCCAGGTATTTTTGGGCCGTTTCTTTTGATCCATTCATCATGGAATTTGCACACAATGTAAAGAACAACAGGCTTTTTCAAATTATGACAAAAACTGGAAAATGGGCATACAAGGTTTTGTTCCAACAGCAGCGATTGATTATGTGTGTGTGTGTGTGTGTGTGTGTGTGTGTGTGTGTGTGTAACAGGGGTGAGACGCACGCGGAGGGACAGGCAAATCAGGTTTAATACCCGAAGGCTAGGAGAATGGTCAAAAACAGGCCAGGGTTGGGATCTGACATCACAGCAAACACGAAGCACACAACATCTCCGAACAGAGAGAAGTCACAGTCTACCAACAAGCTCCAAGCCTAAACACGGAAAAGCCACAAACTACAAGAGGGAAAGTTTATTATTCCTCCCGGAGATATCTCAAATCTAAATGTGCTAAATAAATAACCTCCAAATTCCTCTTGTTTTAAATATTTGCTCCAGTGTCTTTAATAATAATAATAATAATAATAATAATAATAATAATAAAACTACAAGAGGGTGAAAATAAAGACGAAGACGAGAAAAAAAAGGGTCATAACACGCTACCACAGGAAATCCAGACAACCGAACCGAACCGAACCCGCCTGCAGCCCAGTCTGAAATAGCGTCTGAGTAGGTGAACCTGCGCAGGTGCGTCTGTTCAGTAATCAGCAGACTGTGAGCGCTGGCAGTGACGCGGGCGCTTGTCCCGAGTCATGTGATCTCCCGATGCAGTCTGGGAGATGGAGTCCGAAACTACACAAATGATATTCGCTGTTATGTCAAAACTGGTAACTTTACAGGAGAAGAAAAAAACCTGCTTTACTTTTAATGGCAGTCAATGGAACCAGACGTCTCTCCAAGTCATTTTGGGCCGTTTCTTTTGGTCCCTTCATCGTGAAATTTGCAGACAATGTAAAGGACAAAGGGTATCATTAAACTGTGTCACAAACTGAAAAACATGGAGATACAAGGTTTTCTTCTGACAGCAGTGAATTATTAATTTTTTATATTTTAGTATTTTTTTGCATTACTTTAATTCATTAAAATGTACACAGAGTCATTCAGAGAGGTTTGATGTAGTAGAGATATATTACTGGCTTAGACTTCGTTACAGTGGTGGTGATAGGAACCAGGAGTCACAATGTCTACAACACAAATACAGCCGTTTTATTCACGACCCCAGGCTCTAAATTCAAACCGGCACCTAACCTTTGTCTTTTGAGCTTTTACAGGCAATTTTGACAATAATAAAATAGTGGTAAATGAGGAGGAATACGTTTTCTTTTGGGGACTATTTTGCCTTAGAATGATCTCCACCATGAATATTTAAAAAAAATTCTCCAAAGTATCGTAAAGCAAGATCTCAGGAAATGTGTCACCACGTCAGTTCATAACTTTGTGAGGTAGCTTTAAGAGGCATTAAACTCTTCAGATGTCTGGTTCCCATCATCCCAGCATTTCACACCAAACCACTCTGAATGACTTCCTTTACATATCAACCATTTAACTGTGCAGAAGTTTGGAAAATAAGTGGAATTTCCCTTTAAGCATTGAGTTACTGCTAGAACTGCAATGGAACTCCCACCCAGCATCTATACGCACAAGAAAAGTGAACTTTAAAGACAGCAATAAGCCTTTAAAGTGAGAGCTGTGAGCTACAGTGACACCTCCGAGGAGATGAGCCAACACAACAGAATAAAATTCCTCCCAAAGAAAGAATTAGGATTGGAGCTGAGTCAAAGGAGGATTTCTTGCCACACAAATGTACCTGAGAAATATAAATAAAGCCCGAAAATGCTCAGGAAAGCACAAATCATCAGAAACTGAACAAAGTTCTGGACACTGACTGTCATCAGGTTTAGAAGGTGTTTCATAACCTAAGTGTAGGAGTGTCAGTTAGCAGCTGGGTCACACACTTGTTTATATTTACAGGGGCGAGGCGGCGGGGGTGAGTGGACGGATTGTTAAATGTCTGGACGTTTCCACTCTGTAATCAGAACGACGCTACAGCTGACTTTTAATGACGGTCACTCGAGAACTTTGATGTGTATTTTGGGAAAGCACACTGGCTTGAGCAAGAGCGTCCTCACGCAGTCCTGCATGACCCCTAACACACCGGGGCAGCAGGTAATAAAGGGCTGCACGGTTCTTATACTAAAACAGGAATCTACAACTGTTGGAGGGGAAGTTCACCGATTTATCAAAGTTTCTGCACAAATCTGAGTGGTTTAATGTGAAATGGTGTATTCTAGAGAAACCTATGGAGCCCTGCTGACGACATCCCATAGAAATGAAAATAATGTGTGGCCACCCCTTATTAATGCATGGGAACGAGATCCTAATGTATGGCCAGAACTTAGTAAGGCTTGGGAATGAGATAATTAACCACTTAGTAAGGTGGGACATTGGGAGAATGCTTTACTAAGTCATGACCATGCGTTAGGACCTCATTCCCACACAGGATGTCACCAGCAGGGCTCCATAGGAACCAGCGAATGCAATGTCTACAACACAAATATAGACTTTTGTTTATTATCCAAAAGTCGTGAGATTTAAATGTAATGGTAATATGGAAAATGATGAAATAAAATGATGAACTTTTTTATTCTTTATACCACTTAGTATTTAACTCTTTAATGTGTTTTAGGCTGAAAGCTTCTCAAAACTACTGTGAAATAATGTCTCAGGCATCAGGCTACATTTTAGAACAAGGTAATGTAATTGTGAAGCACCTTTTAGAGGCCTTAGACACTTCAGACACCCGGTTCCCATCACCCATCACCTTCTTCTTTCGGCTGCTCCCTTTAGGGGTCACCACAGCAGATCATCTGCCTCCATCTTGCCCTATCTACTGCCTCCTCTACTTTCACACCAACCATCTCCATGTCCACCTTCACTACATCCATAAACCTTCTCTGAGGTCTACCTCTTCTCCTTCTACCCGGCAGCTCCATCTCCAACATTCTTTGCCCAATATGTCCACTATTCCTCCTCAACACATGTCCAAACCATCTCAACCTGGCCTCTCTGGCTTTATCTCCAAACTGCTCCACCTTCACTGTCCCTCTGATCTGCTCATTTCTAATCTTATCACTCCCAATGAAAATCTCAGCATCTTCATCTCCGCCACCTCCAGCTCAGCCTCCTGTCTTTTAAACAGAGCCACAGTCTCCAAACCAGACATCATAGCAGGACGCACTACTGTCTTGTAAACCTTCCCTTTCACTCTTGCTGCTATCCTTCTGTCACACATCAGCCCTGACACCCGTCTCCACCCACTCCATCCTGCCTGCACCCTCTTCTTCACCTCTTTTCTACACTGTCCATTGCTCTGGATGGTTGACCCAAGATATTTGAAGTCATCCACTGAGACCAGCAGACATCACCTGTTTTGCTGCCAAGACAGCAAGACCAAACTCTCAATGCGAGCATCTAGAACCCAATTTAAACCATTGGTTAAATGGTCAAAATGAAACGGTTAATCACTACTGTGTCTGTAAACATGCCTCCTCACCTGCTACAGTGATGCTGCACCAGTCTAGAGTGAGAAAAGCCCCTTCTGATGAGGAATCTTTAAGGTAGATTCTAGATAGCTTATGCTAGAAGTCATATCTTTCCCACGTAGTGTAGAACCTATTTGCATGCTAGGTGAGAGAACAGAGATGGACTAAAACACAAAAATGACACAAAATCATGAAGTCCTCCAAAAACAACGAGGCCAAAAAGATGTAATATTGCACTACAGCACATTACACAACATGACAATAATATTTTGAATGGTAGTTTCAGGTTGGAGTGCTCCTTTAACTCTACTGGGCATTAACTAATGATGCAGTAACACAGCTGAACAAGAAGCGACTGAGCTGTGAATGACTTTATTATCTCCTAAAATGGGAGGACTGAGTATAAAATGCCACATAATTGCTACAGAATCTGCCTCATATTATTAATGCATACTCTCAAATTAATTTTAGGCATCTGTGATGAAAATATAAGTCGGTGCTCATTCATTTGTTATTTTCAAAAACATTGACATAATCGTGGAACGCTGAAACTGAAAATCATAAATTTAACTGGTGCTTATTTATTCGTTTGCGTGTGATAATAGTCACCTCATGGCGAAAACGCTGACGCCTCGTTGCAGTCGGTCAGCATGATAGCCTCTTGTTTGGCACTGGTTATTTTGAAATGCTGGAGCACTACATATGCTGGACAACGCGTGCTTCACTTTCAGAGGAAAGTTGCACAAGCTGCTTTCGAGGGGTGGCGAGGCACATGGATGTGGGGCACATGATTGTCTGTTTACAGGAGCATGTTGAGCAACAGCGCAGTCACAACAGGAAGGGATTTCCAGAGGGGGGTGGGTCTGCTTTCACTATGGCCTAGCCACTGCCATGCAGTCTTCTAGATCTTCAGGAAAAGTTACTGGGAAACAACTGTGAGAACTTCAGGAGTTGGTTTGGAACACTGGTGGTCAAGGAAAGGAACACGTTTGCCCAGGGGTATTTAGTTAAATTTCAATACGGTCCAGTTAGAGAAAATATCCTCAAGCAAAGATCCAGAACATCATAATGTTTAACTTGCATCATGATTCAGTGCCATATACTGCTTACTGAAGTAGCCTAGAAGGAATATCAACATCTTATACAGTCAACAACTGAATATCAAATTAAATAAAGTACAATTCAGTCAAATTTCAACAATATTTATTATGAGATTTCTCTTTTTAGATCACGTCATGTGGAACAACTTCCCTCTGACTCACTTTCTTCTCTGACTGCTGTTTCTCGCCTCGTCCTTCCGCTGTGTGGCGCCACTTACTCGAGTCTCAGAGCTCATTGTAATGCTCAGATCTGATTGGCTGAGTAGCATCATGTGTAATATTTACAAAGCATGCGATTGGTCTGTGAGTCTCCTGGGCTGCTAAAGCTACCGCAAAGGCTAGAAAAGCTACACCGATTAAAACAGGACCAGCCGGTCAATAGTTTATTGATTATAGGTTCAGGTCCACATAGAACAGCACCCGGGTCCAGACTCACTGCCATCCACCTATAATTGACCTCTGTGTTTGCCATTGCAAAACTTGCCCTACCTTGGCTAAGTTCTGGACTAATCTGAACATAATAAACCAAATCAGAAACCAAAACAAAAAAGCAGTAAACAACCATGAGTTATGTATCACTTCACCTGAAATGTTGTTCAACAAGCGTCGGACCTTTCTATGAGTGTCTTTGAGGTCACATGGGGCTTGTTTGGCTTGCCCATTTGATCCCCCCGTTCCACAGATGGAGTGCTTGGAGGGGGGGGGTTGTTGCTAAGTTTGGCATGTGACTAGACGTGGTGGGCTGGGTTAAGAGGTGGTATGTTTTCTCCGAATCAAGCCTCACAAACAAGGAGGATGGAATCTTGCCACAGCCACCCCATGGATCAAATGTCACAAGCAGCCGGCTGGTATATAAGCTGGGGGTGGCCCACTGGGCTGCTAGATTAAAATAAACTTGGTCCAAGGCAGAAGCAATCACGGAAGTGCCACGAGCTTCAAGAACACAGCAAACCAGCAACAAGAAGCGGACTGGGATACCGCTACCCTAAAGAAAAGACATGGACATCCAGACTGGCCAAATAGTGAGTACCCCGAGTACTCTGGAGAGCTTGGAGAAGCAGTTGAGCTGCCCCATCTGCTTGGACATGTTCACCAAGCCTGTGGTCATTCTGCCCTGCCAGCACAATCTTTGCCGCAGCTGCGCTAATGACCTCTACGACTCCCGCAACCCCTACCACTTCTCGGGAGGCATCTTCCGTTGCCCTACATGCCGATTCGAGGTGGTGCTGGACCGCCATGGAGTCTATGGGCTGCAGAGGAATCTTCTTGTGGAGAACATTATTGACATCTACAAGCAACAACTGGAAAATGGTGGCGGTGGTGGTCTTGAGCCCCCCCTGAAAGACAAAGACACCAAAGAGCTAATGTGCCAGGAGCACGAGGACGAGCGCATCAACATCTACTGTGTCACCTGCCAGGTCCCTACTTGCTCAATGTGCAAGGTCTTTGGCCAACACAAGGACTGCGAAGTGTCCCCCCTGAAGAGTGTCTATGAAGTCCAGAAGGCTGAGCTCAAAAACTCAGTGGACATGCTAGCAGCTAGCAACAACTGCATGCAAGCAATGATAGCCCAGCTGGAGGATACCTGCAAGACCGTGGAGGAGAACAGTCAGCTGCAGAAGCAGAGGCTGGGAGAGAAGTTCGATCTACTCTACGCCATCCTGGAAGAGCGCAAGGCCCAACTCCTGGATCACATCACCCAGGAGCAGGACGAGAAAGTGGCAGTGGTGCAATCTCTAGTTCATCAGTACAATGAGCAGCTGCAGGCCAGCACTAAGCTGATGGACAGAGCCTCCCAGAGTATGGACAACAACAACATAGCTGAGTTCCTCATCTCCGCAAAGAAGTTTATCGCAGAGGCCAAGGACACAGCCAAGAATTCCCAAATCCAGAGGCCAGAACCTGGTTTTGAGAAAATGGACCACTTCACATTGTTCACTGATGATGTAGAGGCCATGCTTGCAAAAATGGACTTTGAAGCAGGTGAGGAGGAGGAGGAGGAGGAGGACTTTGAAGAGGAAGAGGAGGAGTGAGCAGTGATGAACTTTTACATTGGAGGCTAATGACTAAAGTGTTTTGTGAGAAAAGGTTAGAAAAAGTGATTTGACACACCCATTGATATATAATCAATCGGGAACATGCTCTAGCTGCTTTTGGAAACTGTGACAAGCGTGTGCAATCTCAGCAGTGTTTTTGTACAAAGACAAACTGCATCATTTCCACATTTTCACTTGACTTTTATACTTTTGTATTTGTATGAATGTTCATGTTTTATTATTTTTTGATATCTGCTAGTTTCCCACAGATGACAAGGTTTACACTTGAATATTCTGTATTAGATTTGTTTGGTAACTGGCTTGCTGTAGAATACAGCCGCACTAGTTAGGTTTTAGAGTGTCTCTCAAAATGTTTGAATACTTGAAATGCTACTTTGTGCACTCAGCAATTACTGTAAAGTTTTATTTTCATTGGAAAATTCAGTGGGAATAAAGAGTTTACAAAAAAAGACCCAGTCACTCATGCCTTGAATCTCCACACGTCTCCTCAGCACTTCAGTGTAAGCACGTTTGACCAACTTCGTCCTGTCCTGTTTTGCTCTTTGCTGTTCAAGAGGCAGACTATTTTTGCTAGGTGAGAATGAGAGAAGCCATGGAGCTCCAGGAATAGCTCAGTGTTCAGCAGACCTCGTGTTTCCATCCTTGACAATTACAGCTGCCAGCAGAAATGCCGGCCAGAGCTATGGGCCAGAGGTCAACTCTGATTCTACTGCAGTTCCAGATAGTTGCTAGGACTCCACACAATCTGTGTGGGTCAGATTTGAACAATGACTGGTGGAAGGGTTTCATTAAGCAAAGAAAAGGCAAAATGTATTTTACTTAAAGACAAAGAGATTTTATTCCAAGCTTTTTTATATCACTTCTATTGTTCATTTTTCAAGAATATTTTACACAATGTAAAGTAAACTGTGAACAAAAATGAAGATATTTTTATGTTTTGAGATGCATGAATATTTAAAACATTAATGTAAATACATCATTTTTATACAATATTATTTATGATTGAATAACTTGCTATTCCTGAGATGTTGGACAAAACATCTCAAATACTTTTTAGTCAATAGTTTGTACCATTTTAATTCGTATTATCCAAGTTAGAATTATACATAAAATAACAAAAATTGTCAACATGGCAAGTTCATGCTTTTAAATGGTAGGATGCGATAAGTAATTGGACAAATGCCATTTTTGGGGGCTTTTAGCTCTGATTTCCATACGGTTACCCAACACTGACATATATACCTAGAAATTAAACCTGACATTCCTGTACATTAGCCTCACATTCTGGCTCACTGTTTAATTTCACGTCCAAAATGCTGTAGTATGGAGTGAAAACAATAAGAATAGCGTCAATATCCATTCAGAAATAGATTCATGCAGTAGAGCAGTCAATAAACTCAAAAGGCAGAACCTAGTAACACAAAATCATCCATATTTTAGAAATAAATGAACAGTTCTTCCTAAACACTAAAAAAATTAACTCTATCATGTTACTAACTAAATCTCAAACCAATGGTCACAATGTCTACAACTCAAATATAGCCATTTTACTTAATGTCCAAAACCACCAGTAAACTCACATGCATCTTCTGTAATATTGATGATAGTAAAAAAGTGGTAAATCCAAATAACACATTTACTTTGGATGCTACTTTGTCTTACAGTGACTTGCATGTGTCTCTCCACCATGAGTGAATTCCAAAAATGCAGTGTATTCATAAGAGTAACCAACTCTGAGGGAGCTTTTAGAGGATTGAACACTTTATTGTAGAGAATTTTACTGGCTTAAATAACCATTTTATGTACTGTCCAAAACCAAATTTGAAGCAACACATAAGCTTTAAATAGCGGTAATCGAGGAAGAAATATCCCCTCCACAGTGAACATTTTTAAGAATTCTCCAAATCATCGGTTCACAAGATCTCAGGCATCAGAAAATGTATTTGCACTTCATTTAATGACTTTCTGTAATGTAGCTGTTCGAAGCTGTTTAGACGTCTGGTTCCTACCACCACCACTGTGAACGATTCTGACTTGATTTCTCTAAAATTGAGCATTTTACAACAAACCACTCTGAATGACTTTGTTTACATCTTAGTTGCTTAATTATGCAGACATTTTGAGACGTCAGTGGAATTTCATCTTTGTAAATTGCGAAAAGTAACAGCAAACGTTTGTGTGCCGTTCATGAGATCTCTCGTCCTTTACCGAGATCTCTCTTTAATTAAATTTCTATTCCTTGTGTAAGTGCAATGGGTAAGGATACACCAGTACCCCCTTTTGGCCTCTTTGTGACAGCTGACCCTTACTCATCAACCTTTCACGTGTGGAGGGCCAAGCCTTAGCCATGAACTCAGTGCCCTGTGGACCAAATGCTGGGGCTCATAATCATCCAGGTCTTTGTGACAACACTACAGCTAGAAGGACTGAGATATCAGACTGTCAGACTATCAGTAACAGCTCAAGAAAGAAGCAGAGGCCATCAGGGAGAATGTGAACTCAATGCAAGTCCATGCAAGCCAAGTAGGTCTTTGTCTAGTAGCACTTCTACAGCTGCTTGCTGCCTGACTTGTTGATCTGAAACGTTCCACCTATGTGGGGCCCAGCTTCTCTATTCCCACTGTATATGTATACTGTATGGCACGAAGAAGAGCTCTCAGATTCCCGACAAGCCGGAGGATGCTCCGGCACATGATACCACAACACTGGCAACAGTGAAGCTGAGTCTGCAACAAGTAAACTAAACCAAATTCTGTTGCAAGCAATGAGGATGCACTGGCATGACAGATTTGGCATTAGTCCTCAAAAAAACTCCACAGTTTAACCAGTTTTGGAAAGATGCAGGCTGTTACTGACCGGGCCTGCTGCTGTTATACATGCATGCAGACCCCCAAGGTAAAATATCACTCCAGTAAAAGTAGAAGTTCCTCCCTTTAGACCTCCACTTGAGTAAAAGTACTAAAGTATTTACCTTCAAATGTACTTAAGTATAAAGTAAAAGTACTAAAAGAGTAATTCTGGCTCTGATCTGGTCCTGTTATCATTTTTATAACCAGACTGGCTTCATGAACTCATTTCAGGTGAAAGTCCTCCAGCGTCTCTCTTGGTAAACCAGTCTTTTAATAGAACGTCATTAATTAGTGACGCTGACGTCTATTAAAATGATCAGAAGCACAAAACACTGAAGGTAAACAGTTTCCATCAGGGAGAACCGAGTGGCTCTGAAATCACTTTTTACACACAAGCAAAGTTTCAGTTTCAGATTTATTTACAACTTAGTTCCAAGTTTAAGTTGAATAAAAACTGGCTTTAAACTCAGGATCACAGATGAGCTCCTTTACTATGTTGATCTGTAGGCGTCTGTTCATAAACATAAACCAGCCCAAACTCATTTACTATAAAATGAAATGGTGTTTGTAGAAATTCAGAAAAAAGCCGCGTCAGTCTCGACTGCATATGTGGACATATTTCTATATTGAGCTCTATTTACACAAAGTTAGGTTAGTTCATCATTTATGTTGAACAGACTCTCCCAAAGTTTTACGCTGCTGCGCTGACGTTGAACCGCGTGCTGCACTGGGTCGGTATGACCAACAGGTCAAAACCAGCTCTAAACAAAGTGACCGCTGGGCCCTGATTGGTGCTCTGGCTTTGCGCTTCTTTCGTTTTGACATGTTACGTTTTTATACACACAGAAACCAAAAGGAACGACAGATTTCTCAAAATGTAGGAGGAAAAAGTCGGATATTAGACTCTGAAATGTAGTGGAGTGAAAGGAAAAAGTCGCCCAGAACGGAGAAACTTCAGTACAGATACACCAAAAATACTAAAGTACAGAAACTAATTACATTTACTCAGTTACTCAGATACTGTGCAGCACTGATTAAGGACTGAGCATCTAAGCAAAATATATTCACAGATGAACCACTTTTGTTTCCTTAAAAAATTTTTCCTAAAGGATGGTTTTTCAAAAAATCATTTTTAAAAATAATAATAAAAATTCTTTATTTTTATATAGCGCTTTATCAAGGACCCAAAGATGCTTACAATGAGAATGACGTACATGAAAATGAGATCTAAGGAGCTTTTAGGGATCTAAGTACACAGAAGGTCTACATACTGTACAGTGATCTATACCAAAGATTTTCTTTCCCTAGAACTGTGTGTCCAAGCTTAACTATTTAAGAGCCTGAAAAAAAAAATTTTTCAAAATAATTCAGTACGTAAGATGTGAGCAGCATCATTCAGAATGGCTTGATATGGTACACTAATTTCCAGAGAAACCTACCAAGTCAGAATTGCTCACAGTGGTGGTGAGAGGAGCCAGACATCTGAAGAATTCAGAGCCTCTAAAAGCTCCCACAGAAGAAAGACATCTGAGCTGGTGAGTTTCTTTACAACACATCAAAACACTCTGAAGGAATTTGTTTACATTTCAGAAAATGAAATACGGAGAGTATAAATATATAAAATATATGTATAGTGTAGGAGATGGACACTTGCCACTATTAAACCATGATTACACATTAATCAATCTACTGTTAGGGTTCACAGATTATGTGAGGAGTCCACCTGAACATACATGGGGGGGGCTTCTATAATTCTTGGTGTAGTTTGCATGTTGTATTGTGGCATTGGTGTGGATTAAGACACAGGAGAGGCCATGATTCCACCATGAGAAGTGGTCTTTACACATCAGGGCATGAAGGGACACAGAAAGCACTGGTGGAGGTCAACAATAGCCATACACTTCACCTTCAGTGACCAACAGCCCACACTAACCACACCCAGTCCCCAAAACAGAACACAATAAACACACAGCACAGACCCTGAACTGACAAACAACAACATAAACAACAGGGGTCCCTTACCCAGAGGGCCTGCCCACCCCCATAAGCCTCCTGACGGGCCATCAGCATGGCCACATCTCCTTCTATAGCTTCTATAGGCCTCCTTCAGGCTTTCCCCCACTGTACATATGATTATCACTGACTGGAGAAACATCCAGCTCCATTAAAACAACTCTACTCATGCCACCTCCAGAGGGTTTTTGCCTCGACTGACAAGAGTCTAACAATTACATTACATGCTGGGTAAGATAAGATAAGATAAGATAGAATAATAGATAAGATAAAATAAGATAAGATAAGATAAGATAAGATAGAATAATAGATAAGTAATAGAAACGGGAAACGGTATAAACATTATGAATAATAAACAAGTTAAACCTCTAGACTATTTACAACAGAATAAGAATTAAAAAAAAGTTCCATAAGATCTGTATTGCACTTATAAACATATTGCACAATGAAAAATGTTTGCATTCTGAGTGTAAGTGTATATTGTATGTGTGTATATTGTATGTGTGTATATTGTATGTGTGTATATTGTGTGTGTGTATTGTGTGTGTGTATATTGTGTGTGTTTATTGTATGTGTGTATATTGTATGTGTGTATATTGTGTGTGTGTGTGTATTGTGTGTGTGTATATTGTGTGTGTGTATACTGTGTGTGTGTATATTGTGTATGTGTGTATACTGTGTGTGTATATTGTGTGTGTGTGTATATTGTGTGTGTATAATGTGTGTGTATATTGTATGTGTGTATATTGTATGTGTGTATACTGTGTGTGTATATTGTATGTGTGTATATTGTGTGTGTGTATATTATAGGTGTGTATATTGTGTGTGTGTGTGTATATTGTATGTGTGTATATTGTGTGTGTATATTGTGTGTGTGTGTATATTGTGTGTGTGTATATTATGTGTGTATATTGTGTGTGTGTATTGTGTGTGTGTATATTGTGTGTGTGTATACTGTGTGTGTGTATTGTATGTGTGTATATTGTGTGTGTATATTGTGTGTGTATACTGTGTGTGTATATTGTGTGTGTATATTGTGTGTGTGTATATTGTGTGTGTATACTGTGTGTGTATATTGTATGTGTGTATATTGTATGTGTGTATACTGTGTGTGTATATTGTATGTGTGTATATTGTGTGTGTATATTGTGTGTTTATATTGTGTGTATATTGTGTGTTTATATTGTGTGTGTATATTGTGTGTGTATATTGTATGTGTGTATATTGTGTGTGTGTGTATATCGTGTGTGTGTATATTGTGTGTTTATATTGTGTGTGTATATTGTATGTGTGTATATTGTGTGTTTATATTGTGTGTGTATATTGTGTGTGTATATGGTGTGTGTATATTGTGTGTGTATATTGTGTGTGTGTGTGTATTATAAGTGTGTATATTGTGTGTGTGTGTGTGTATATTGTATGTGTGTATATTGTGTGTGTATAGTGTGTGTGTGTGTGTATATTGTGTGTATATTGTGTGTTTATATTGTGTGTGTATATTGTATGTGTGTATATTGTGTGTGTGTGTGTATATTGTGTGTGTGTGTGTATATTGTGTGTGTATATTGTGTGTTTATATTGTGTGTGTATATTGTATGTGTGTGTGTGTGTGTGTGTGTGTGTGTGTGTGTGTGTGTGTGTGTGTGTGTGTGTGCTCTACTGGGAGCAGTGCTGGTTGTACAGTCTCACAGCAGCAGGAAGGAAGGACCTGCGACGGCGCTCCTTCACACACTTGGGGTGAAGGAGCCGGTCACTGAAGGAACTGCCCAAAGAATCCTGAAGCCAAAGTCAAAAACCCCTAATGACTCTTCACGACCAAAGATTTCTCTAAACCTCATCTTGGAACCTTTGTGTCGAGAAAAAGAAAAATCTCCTTAATATCAGTGTAATTTCTCCTAGACAACAGTGAGATCAGATGAAAAGAAGAAGGAGACTTTTGCTCAGATGTTCCCCTTCTTGTGTTTTAGCAAGGTCACACAGTGTGTTCAGATTCACAGAGATAATAATCTTCATATTTAACTGCAGCTGGATTCTTATCTCTTCTTTGTCTCTCCTGTATCTCATACCTATTAATTTGAAGTCTCCTGGGCCATCAAAGAAAAACACTTAAGCAACGGAATGCATTGGGATGCTTACAACAAAACCTTTAGAGGTGCCTTATAGAGAAATGCACTGACAAAATGTATAGAATGGGCTGGGACATCTGGATAACCTTCCAGGTCCTGCACCTTGAACCTAGAACCTATGATTTAGGCTGCACTGAACTACTGCATCCCTTGACCCGCAGGTCTCTGTGTCATAGTGACAGCTGACTTTCTGTCTTGTCACATCACAGCTAGGCCTGCCACAATATGCATAAAAAACAAACACATTTTTTGAGACAGTTCATCTACCAATGCAAGCTGAGTCATAACTAAGCAAAGCGGAAACCATATAACAGTAACATCCAGAAATGCTGCCAACTTCTCAGGGCTAAAGTTCATTTCAGATGGACTGAAGCAAAGTGGAAATTTCCATGGCCGAGCAGCTGCATCCAAGCATTACATCACCAAGCGCAATGCAAAGCGTGGAATGCAGTGGAGTAAAGCGCCGCCACTGGACTCTAGAGCAGTGGAGACGTGTTCTCTGGAGTGACCAATCACGCTTCTCCATCTGGAAATCCAATGGACGAGTCTGGGTTTGGCGGTTGCCAGGAGACGGTACTTGTCTGACTGCATTGTGACTGTAAAGTTTGGTGGAGGGGGGATCATGGTGTGGGGTTGTTCTTCAGGAGTTGGGCTCGGCCCCTTAGTTCCAGAGAAAGGAACTCTTAAAGCTTCAGCACCAAGAGATTTTGGACAATTTCACGCTCCCAACTTTGTGGGAACAGTTTGGGGACGGCTCCTTCCTGTTCCAACATGACTGAGCACCAGTGCACAAAGCAGGTCCATAAAGACACGGATGAGCCAGTTTGGTGTGGAAGAACTTGACTGGCCTGCACAGAGTCCTGACCTCAACCCCATAGAACACCTTTGGGATGAATTAGAGCGGAGACTGTGAGCCAGGCCTTCTCATCCAACATCAGTCTGACCTCACAAACGTGCTTCTGGAGAACGGCCAAAAATTCCCATAAACACACTCCTAACCCTTCCCAGAAGAGTTGAAGCTGTTATAGCTGCAAAGGGTGGGCCGACATCATATTAAACCCTATGGATTAAGAATGAGACGTCATTTCATATGCACGTGAAGGCAGACGAGCGAATACTTTTGGAAATATAGTGTATATGACAATGAAGACACTGGACTGTTGAACAGCTAAAGTGCTATATCAAGTGAAAATAAAAAAAAAAATACTTTCACAACTGCAACATCTGGAATCCTCAGTTCTTAAACAATTGCTGAATGTTATTAAAAGGAAAGGTGATGTAACACAGTGTAGTACTGCACACTTAAACACACTTTGTATTGTTTTTAGTTGAATACAGGTCAGAAGGCGTTGATATTGAAATCATTGTGGTCTGTTTTTTTTGACATTTTTCCAACTGTCCAAACATTTTTGAAACTTGGTTTATACATGGCAGATAAAATATCATAATCATGACAAGCCTAATCAAGGCTCTGTAGTGCACAAGAAGATTCCCAAAATACAGCTGGAATATATATATATATATATATATATATATGTGTGTGTGTGTGTGTGTGTGTGTGTGTGTGTGTGTGTGTGTGTGTGTGTTTCTATGCTCCTCATAAAGATGCATTGTGCAGTGTGGCAATGACTCTGAATATTTGCTTTCATAATCATCAGTTATATAACTAGATGCCTCACACATGTACAAATCAAGTATTTGTCTTTTGTCTTTTGTTTCATTTCTGGATCTTTGAGCTCTGGCTGTAACCATTCTCTGAGGATCAACGTCACGCCAAAACCTCACGCACACACCGCGCTGTACTCTATGTGCCCTGGTTTCATCCCCTGCTCTCTTGAGGAAGCTACTTGGTTCTTTCGAGCTCTCTCCTATACGACTCAGCAGAATAACATTTAACCAGCACGTCTGGACTGATACATCCATGTCTGGCACATTAAGGCAGAGCAGCCAGCAGCTCAAAACTGCTTCTCTAAATAAGAGCAGGACTTCCCCTGGCTCACCAACAGGGTCGAGGCGGTATACTGTAGCTAAATTTAGAGCTGTGAATCAGCCTGCCCTTAGCCCCCTCAGCACTGCACTGAAGGACAATCTCTCGATTAGCTCCCACCCCTTCACCAGGAACAAGACCAGAGCTCTAGGTCCAGCCATGACCTGCGAGAGGGGCTTGTGTAACGGTCATAAATGCATGTGCCTCTGCAACAGGGAATGCAAAAGGTCGTGCAAAAGGTCATGCTGCTACAAGTGTCTTTCTGCAGCAATAGCTTCCATGCGTTCAGTGCTTAGAAAATGCAGGCATTGCATGATACCAAAGCATGGTATGATATCACTAATAGCTCGCTAGAGCAGCCAGTTTCTCTTGGAAGTTAAGATGCTACACTTTCAAATGATACCATGTTTGCTTTCCTAAGTAGAACAGATGTTTTATTCTGATTTGACTTTGATGAAAAGTTCATTTGACTCACAAAGTAACTATTTCGACAGAAAGGAAACACGTCCTTTAGGTTTTTTGCCATGTTTTATCAGGCATGGATGTTCTCACCATGTTGCATTCTCTGGGGCTTGAGGTTTGCAAAACTAAAATCAGGTTATCTAAGTAGTTCTACCACTAAATGTTTATGGGCCATTTATACAGTTTGCATATCATTGCTGACAACAGCACAACTTGTTTGGCATTGAAAATGGGTTAACTCTACTCTGCTTCTGGATATCTGAGCTTCAAATTCAAAGTTTTTTTACAAAAATTGCTGGCTTGCAGGTTAAAAAAATGTCTGTTGCTAAGAAATTGAAGGAAAAAATTAAGTAAATGTTCATGAAAGAAATGCGGAGCATCGGGAATGTGATTGGCAGTAATACAATGATGAGGTTCATTTTTTTTTTTTTTTTTTTACTGTACTGCTTGTAAAATCAGAGCCGGTTCAATGGGAATATTGTATCCAATTTGTTTGGGATTCACTTGGGAGCGCCATCGAGTGTCTGACAAACCCAAAAGTCAGTGGTATTCTCCTTACTATACATTCTCTGGGAAAATTCCTGCAGCAAGTCAAGGAAGCCGTTTAAATATTGTCCGGAATTGCGAATTGTTGCTTGGACCCCTGGGCACACACACATAAAACCACTGAGATGATCCTGACCTGTTTTTTGTCATTTTTCTTGATATAGAAACAAAAACATGAATAAAATGCAAATGTAATTTAGTATGTAACTACAGTCTTATGCAAAAGTTTACACAATGTACAAGGTACATTAATTACTGTATGTATACTGCAATTATTCTCTGTATAATGTATCAAAAAACATGTAATTTGACCAGGGCTTTTAAAACAGACTGTATGTAATCTGATAACTAATCATCCTAAGAAGATCCACTGCACTTGTACAAGATTATATTAACAAAAACTATTATTTATTATAAGCTACATTTAGCTTTTAATGCAAAAAAGTGGAAAACTTGGACACAGGGACTAGTGAACTACATCCAGACCCTATTATTCTAAATTGTCCTCCAACTTCCAAACCCAGGGAAAGATGTAGCTCAAAAACCATGACCTGAGACTTTGCAGTGTACGCATTCGAGAGTCTTGGTGTGTAAAAATATCCACAGTTCATTTTTAGACACAGCGTGCCTGTCACTGCCTGTAGATGGTCGTACAGTAAATAGAATCTTTCTCTCTGTCACCTTGCCATGTGCCGCCCTGGCCTATGATGTACAATCAGGTCTACCCACAGTCGATTCACATGTCTGCAGTGTAAGGAAATTAGAAAATGTCCTCGGATAAGAAACGCAACCCTTTGGAAGCGACACAGTTTGTGCCTGTGGACAGTTGGTGTATGATTACCAGGCCTGTTATGTACAGTTTGCCATCAGGGCTGATAGTAACAGGGTTTATGTTGGCCTAATTATGTATTAGATTATTAATAAAGTAAGCTGGCCAAATTAATTATTGCACTTATGCTGAAAGCCATGGTAACGTAATCATGAATACAAGATCTTTTATCATTTTGCATGGAAATGCATGGGAAAAACATGCTGCTTGTGTATTAATTTAAAGTATCAGTGTTATGAGGGAATTAAAATGGACAAAAATACGGCACATATAGCTTATTTTACTGATTTGTCAGATAAAATTATATCATTTCCTTTAGCACTTTACAACTGTGAACAAACATGCTTATGGTAACAGGGCTGACTTGGCGGAATTTTCAAAAACGTCTGTCAAATCCAGTTTTTCACAGGAAAGGAGGATTCAAAAGATTAATTAGCCTTGCTGAAAAAAAAAACAACAGCACAGACCAGCAAGCATTTCATGCTGGTCTAAGCTGGTCTATGCTGGTTTAGCTGGCCACCCCAGCATGGTCATGCTGGTTGACCAGCATACCAGCATTAAAACATATGCTGATTTTGACGGTGATCAGCATATCAACTTTCACTGCAGCTGACCAGCACACAGGCATTCAAAACACAACACATGCTGGTGTTTCTGGTCTCTATGCTTCTAGCGGAGAAATAAAAATTGTATTTTATACATTTTCCATTAGAAGGTTAAACAGAATTGGGGCACAGATTAATGAATGACTGATGGTCATCGGTGTAAACGATCTCAAAAGGCATATGGAAAATATAAAGGTTTTTTTTTTAATACTACGCAATAGTAAAATACAGTTTAAGCCACTGTAGGGTCTGATTCACTGGTTAAAGTTTTTAATTGATGCTAAATCTCCACCAACATATGCATAAAGTCATAGTGTATCAGTCTTGGCTAGAGTAGCCAAATTCAATAGGAAATTCTAAATGTTCTCTGGGTTAAATAAAGTTAGCCAAACAGTAATTATCAGTATTTAACAGTGTTTACTAGTCATCTAATCTAAAGGGTGCGGTTAATAGTTTTTAACCATTTAAAGGCTTTTGTTTCTCTTCAGAGTATGAGAGAACTTATCTTGGCTAGCCCTAAATCAGAATGAATGGAATGAATAGGTTTCAATGATGACTTAAGCACATGGTAATGAGCAATAATGTAAAATGTGTGGCTGTCGTTTCAGTCTGGTTCTGTTCTTAGTTCCAACCATTAGCAAATGACAGACAGAAATCAGAAAGGATTCTGGGTTGAATATTAGGCTAGCCCAGGGTTCGAGAACCCAAATGTTAAGAAGAGCCATTTTATCCTTTCAGCAAAAATCAAGCCACCTTGACAGCCACAACATTGTGTGACCATTTTACCATCTTGGCTGTAAACATGTCCAATAACAGGCTAATAAATATACCATAAATGAAAACGCAGACTAACTGTGCTCTGCTTTAATCTTTAGCTCAGCTGTAGCCGCTTTTCTCGCATCTCTGGCAGGAAACTTTTTTCACATAAGTAGAACGGTTCCATGTAAAATGTCTCTCGCATTCGACTTACGAGGCTGAAAAGTCGCGTCTCATTCGCCAGATTCTTGTTCGAATGTTCCAGTTCCACCTTAAATGGTGCCTGAGGTGCCAGAATACAACTGCTGCACCATTTAAGGTGGAACTGGAAAATTTGACGGGAAGCCGGCGAATGAGAGGCGACTTCAGCCTCGTGACTTTTTAGTGTTTGTCAGTTTCTCTTTGCAGATGAAACATATCATGAAACCGGCTGTATCATCACCAAATTATCGATGTTCATCTTAAATCTCTCTCTTTGCCTTTTCATTAACTACTAGCTAGGTGATACTGTTATCTGCGTTGCTATGGCGACCAGCAGTCTGGACGCATATCTCAGGCTTAAAGGGTGAGTTAGCAGTTGTACATTAACTCCAGTGTTTAAGACGTTTATTGTTAAAACTGTGTGGAACGATCAGCAGAGCTTTATTTTACTGTAAAGGAAGATTATTTTATATTTACCTGAAAATCGAATTCTGCTGTGGAGCCGCAACAGGGCAGCTGCATGCTGCTCCAGAGCCACATGTTGCCGACCCCTGGGTTGGCCTAATAACGGTTGGCATTGCACTGTACAAATGTAAAGTATAGTAACATAGAGACTACTGTAGGGTTTGGTTCAAGTATTATCAGTTCTCTGCTCTTAAAGTAGCGTGGGAACCAGTTGACATACGTAATTAAAGAACGCAATTGAGTACAAAGTAGAAACAAATGGCCTAAAATAAGCTGTAGTCTACTAAAGAGTGGGCTACTGTTAGACCACCTTAAGTACGACGGTATGAAGATTTCTTTCACTAACACAGACCCAGGCCTATGATATTCACCACAATGGATTTTTTCTTCTCTAGGCTGAAGAGGGATGACAGTGTCCCGGAGGCAGGAAGGTTGGCGGTTCTCCTCTCCTCCTTTTTTTGCTTGAAAATATAAGCATGTGATTAGCACAGCCGCACTATTTCAGCCTATTTGTGCATTTCGTTGCTCCTGCTTCGAGGGACTCGGCAACGGCAGCAGCTGTTTTCCACAAGGACACGGGTAACTACCCAAACCAGCCACCTCTCACATCCACACTGACACTATAGATGCTGAATTGTTTTGTATTTTTATCTCTTAAAAGCTGATTTTCTATTGAGTGAGACGCACCAGAGAGGAAAGAGATTCATGTGCCTAGTGTTTCAGATCAAGGGCTTGGCTAGTGTTTCTAATGGCTGCTTAAGTGCATTAGGTGCCTGTCAGGTTTGATTCATTTCGCAGGGTCCAGTTACCTCTAGCACACTGCAGTGATCATTAAATGGTCGCGATATGCGTAGTTCTAAAGAGCAACAGCAGATCAATACTATGGATTAGAGCATTAACATACTTGCAGAGTGTGGGCTTCTTTTGCCGTTATGGCATCATTCATCTTTAAATGTAATGCATAGTCATTTGCAGCCTGCAGTTATAATGCAATCAGTAATTTCATCAATAGTTGATAAGTTATTTCTCATGCACACTTGATTTTGAGGTGGTGGGAGGCATTTGGGCTAAAAAATTCAGAAACATTTATAAAGGTCTATTCATAAATAACTTATAAGACATTATTACCATTGTTATTGTGTTTAAGACTCAAGGATAGAAATGTATAGAACAGACAGTCTAGATATTCTTCCTTGATACTGTGAAAGGACCAGCGCAGACCACCATGCATTCCATGCTGGTTGAAGCTGGTCTATGCTGGTTTGTGCTGGTCTAGTGTTGATCTGGTGCTGGTTTAGCTGGTCACCCAACATGGTCATGCTGGTTGACCAGCATACCAGCATCCAAAACATAGCAAATGCTGGTTTTCTGGTGAACAGTCAGGCTAGTTTCTGAGAGAGAAGCAAGGCTTCGTTTGTTTGACAGGCCGTTTTTTTCCTTGCTGTCTAAGGTAACTTTCTTCACCAACACCAAAGTTCAAAGGCATCAATACCTTTCCTCTCCCACCTTTTTTCTTGGCTTTCATGTCCATAAAAACCACAGAGGAGACGGCACGCTGGACTTTGGTTTTAGCAGACCACTGCATTTGAAAATCAAGCTTCTTTGTCTTTGTTCTTTCCTATTTTATCTATTAGATGTTTCAAAAATGTAGTAATATTTCTCTTATGAGGTTTACTGTTCCTTTCTTTTCACAGAGAAGCTGAAGGGGCCACACGAAGATCTAGCATGGATAAGAAACTGGACCTCTCCAGGCTCACGGACGAGGAGGCCAAGCATGTATGGGAGGTCATCCAAAGGGATTTTGAGCTGAGGAAGAAAGAAGAGGAAAGACTCGGGTGAGCCTTTAAGACTTTACTTTGGGAGCCTGTTTAGAAACGCCAGTTAATTCACACATTTGCTTCTCTGCTCTGAATTTGCTCAGGTATCTCAGCTGTAATGACCGGCTAGATTGTGCACTCGTTCTATAATTAGTGACTGTCAACCCTGAAGGGCATGTGCAGGCAGTATCATGACCGCTCTCGCCTTGTTCTTTCTATAGAATATGTCAGGGGCAGCGGAATGTAAGGGTGAAAAGCCTCATGTTGTGAGGCAGTTCCCATTATGACGATCATGGCAAAGTCACAAGGCCAGATTGCTCCATGGCTCTGCCTGGGAAAACAAGATGCTGTGAGAACTATTCTTTCCCTTTGCACAAAGACGTCTCTGTTGGCCACTGCTTTTTCACTTGCTTGTGTCTGAGAAATCTGCCGTTTCCTCCTGTCCCATGAACCAGGTTTGTCAGTGTCAGCTTATGTCATGTCTGCTGCCAGCGAGAACGGCAGCCGTCAAGTTTTAGTGTTGAGGAATTGCTCACGGAAGCTGGGGACAGCCTTCTGTATCTAGATTTAGTGTAGGCCCAAAGAGGCCTAGTCAAAAGTACAATGTTGGAAGGCCTGGCCAATATATCATTTGCCAGCACTAGGGCTGCAACAAGCAGTGATGTTGATTTACATTTACAGCATTTGGCTGACGCTCTTATCCAGAGCGACTCACAATTTGATCACTTTTACACAGGCAAGCCAAGGCGGTGTTAGGAGTCTTGCCCAAGGACTCTTATTGGTATAGTGTAGGGTGTTTGCCCAGGTGGGGATTGAACCCCAGTCTACAATGTAGAAAGCAGAGGTGTTTAGATTAGTCGATTAATCAGGGAAAGAAAAAGTGCACTGGTTTGTCTGTCTAGAAAAAGTATCTATGCTAGTTACCAAGAGGTTAGAGAGAAATACGGTCCTGAGCTCAGATACTGCTAGAAACAGAGTCACAGAGATACAGAGAGAGAAGGAACAGAGTAGAGAGGTAGATAGATAGATAGATAGATAGATAGATAGATAGATAGATAGATAGATAGATAGATAGATAGATAGATAGATAGATAGATAGATAGATAGATAGATAGCCCTCCTTTCTTTGTTGTGCCGTGTCTGTTGACCTGTTTCACAGGAAAGCCTGTGTCAGGTGATCAGAGCTCGACAGTGTATAAGCAGCCGGTGAAAGCAGAGCTGATCTGTACATCTAAAATCACTCGTCTGCAGTGATTTCAACCCCTTTTCCCCACCTGTTCTGGAGGAGCTCTCTAAGTTTATAAATCTTCGTTGATGGAATATTTAGATATTATATTTAAATGTGTGCGATTTACAAAAATGGAACTGAATTGGTGAGCAAGCAAGTCAACATTGACCAAGAAGAGTACTTTGTGATCAATTTTTTTGTGGTACACTCTTGAAAAAAGATGGTTCTTCAAGGGTTCTAAAGTGAGGAAAATGGTTCTTCAAGGACCACAAATAACCATGAACACTCAAAGAACCCTTCGCATGATTTAAGGGTTCTTTGCACCAAGATAGAGTCTTTCAAATTGATGGACATGGGCATCAATGTGCTGTAGATTGTTCTACCCTTTTTGAAAAGGGTTCTATATAGCACCCAAAGGGTTCCTCTGTTGTTACAAGCTTGACACAATTTTCATAAAGGTCCTATATGGAACCATCTGCCACACATTGTCCATCAGTCCGAAAATCCTGTTCATGATGCAAAGAATCCTTTAACCATACAGAGGGTTCTTTTATGTTCCTGGTTCTATGTAAACAATTTTCTTTGCTAAAGAACCCCTGACGCAGCTTTTTTAGGAGTGTACACATTTGTTTGACACGAAAGTCTCAGTTGTCCATTTTATTTCAGCACACAGTCTCTATGGAGAGGATTACAGGAGGTTCTCAGACCCCCCCTATTTCCCTCTCATTGCTCACTAGCAGCTCAACACATCGTCACTTTTTATTGTATTAATTACATTCCACCACTAGTGGCCACTACGGAGTCTGCAGGAAGAGAATAAATTGCTCACAGTAATGTTACAGTGTGTATTTAACAATGTTGAATGCCTAAACCCCTCCTTTCGCTTTGTGTAAATAGAGCTCAATATAGAAATATGTCCACATATGCAGTCGAGACTGACGCGGCTTTTTTCTGAATTTCTACAAACACCATTTCATTTTATAGTAAATGAGTTTGGGCTGGTTTATGTTTATGAACAGACGCCTACAGATCAACATAGTAAAGGAGCTCATCTGTGATCCTGAGTTTAAAGCCAGTTTTTATTCAACTTAAACTTGGAACTAAGTTGTAAATAAATCTGAAACTGAAACTTTGCTTGTGTGTAAAAAGTGATTTCAGAGCCACTCGGTTCTCCCTGATGGAAACTGTTTACCTTCAGTGTTTTGTGCTTCTGATCATTTTAATAGACGTCAGCGTCACTAATTAATGACGTTCTATTAAAAGACTGGTTTACCAAGAGAGACGCTGGAGGACTTTCACCTGAAATGAGTTCATGAAGCCAGTCTGGTTATAAAAATGATAACAGGACATCAGAGCCAGAATTCCTCTTTTAGTACTTTTACTTTCTACTTAAGTACATTTGAAGGGAAATACTTTAGTACTTTTACTCAAGTGGAGGTCTAAAGGGAGGAACTTCTACTTTTACTGGAGGAATATTTTACCTTGGATGTCTCTACTTTAACTCAAGTACGTGGATTGTGCATTTAATCCACCACTGGTTTTTGAGCACAGAAAATTCTAGCAATTCTTTTGAAAAATGTATCAGTTTTTAGAATTTTTAGCCCCTTAAAATAGATATTAGTATAAGTCACAGAGGTGTAATTTCCTATAATGTTGGCTTATCTGTATAGTTATTCAAATGCTCTCACTCATTTCATGCTACACTATGTTCTGATGATCTTGGGCCTTTCAGGACATTGAGGACGAAGATCGAGAAGGAGGATACGAAGCGGGAGTTGCTGGGCTCTCAGTCTAACCTGGCTGATTCCCACTGCATCCACTGCTTGCAGCCCTTCAAGTTCCTGGTCAACAGCAGACGCCAGTGCCTGGACTGCCACCTGTACACCTGTAAGAGCTGCAGCCGCTACAGCAAGAAAGAATGTGGCTGGGTTTGTGACCCCTGTCGAACGTCCAGGTGAGACCTTTGGAGAGCATATATACACACAGTGATGTCAGTTTATTAGGTACACCTCCCTTGTCCGCTTACCATAGAACACACACTCTGTAGATTTATACCAGATACCAATATCTGTATCAGCTCCAGTATTGATACTGTAATACTAAGTATTGTTAGTGGCTGTGTTGCACTGATATCAGTACCAGTAGCAGTATCAGTACTTTAATTCAGATTCTGCCACTTCAGTACAGCACTGGTAACTGGTAATACAGCTTTTCAGAGCTACCAATGTTGTTGTTCATACGTGGTGCCATCAAATGCATGGGAGTCAGTGTAGCATCATCGCAGTGTTATTTTTAAAGTACACTAATTTTAAGAAATGTAATTGTGATTCATTTTAGGAGTTCATATGATTGGAGAAATTTATTTCAGTTCATTAATGCTTCACAGTTCATAACAGGTCAAATAATCATGTGCATACATTTCTTAACTAATCTCCACAAATATCTGCATTTGGTTATAAGGCTTGAAAAATCTTATAGAAAGTTTCAAACATCCAGCACGGGGAGTTCTCCCTAGTTTTGCTTGTCAATAAACCCGCAAAGTGAAATATTTTGTTTTAGTTTCATATATTTAATCATTCGCTTTCAGAAGTACAACACAGATTTCAGTAAAACTAAAACCACTACAAACTAATAGATTAGACTGCAGCAAAAAAAATAATAAAAATGAACTTCTGTGGTTAAAGCCTTGTGTGAGTAAATTTTACGCTGCTCCTTTGGTACAAACCAGCGCGCCACTGCCACACACTGATCAAATCCTTGCTATGCATTATATTTCCTATATTGCTTACAACAAAACCTTTAGAGGTGCCTTATAGAGAAATGCACTGACAAAATGTATAGAATGGGCTGGGACATCTGGATATCCTTCCAGGTCCTGCACCTTGAACCTAGAACCTATGATTTAGGCTGCACTGAACTACTGCATCCCTTGACCCGCAGGTCTCTGTGTCATAGTGACAGCTGACTTTCTGTCTTGTCACATCACAGCTAGGCCTGCCACAATATGCATAAAAAACAAACACATTTTTTGAGACAGTTCATCTACCAATGCAAGCTGAGTCATAACTAAGCAAAGCGGAAACCATATAACAGTAACATCCAGAAATGCTGCCAACTTCTCAGGGCTCATTGTGTTCTTAGGGCTAAAGAGGGAAAGGAGCATCTCAGGTGTTTTAGGGCTGTGCCAAATGACATCTGCAACTTGCATCTGTGAAGGCGCCAGTTATGCATTGTTGGGCAACATATGCTGCCATTTAGGTGACGTGTTTCTCTGGGACGTCCCTGCTTGTTTCAGCAAGACTAGAATAGAGAGCAGGTGCTAGGCTGGCCTGCCTGCAGTCCTGACCTGTCTCCCATTAAAAACGTGGCACATTATGAAGCACATACACTATATTTCCAAAAGTTTTCACTCACCCATCCAAACAACTTAATTCAGGTGTTCCAGTCACTTCCATGGCCACAGGTGTATAAAGCCGAGCCCCTAGGCCTGCAGACTGCTTCTACAGACATTAGTGAAAGAATGGGTCGCTCTCAGGAGCTCAGAGAATTCCAGCGTGGTGCCGTGATCGCAAGTCCAGTCGTGAAATTTCCTCACTACTAAATATTCCACAGTCAACTGGAAAAACATTCCTAACTTAAAATGGAAGTTAATGTAAAAAGATTCATTTCTATTTGTCTGTTTTTCTTGAAATTTGAACAAAATGCAAAGGACAACAGGAGTATTGAAAATATGTAAATAATAAAAAAAAAGTAAATATATGACAAAAACTGAGATGCAATGTTTTTGCTGAACAGAAGCAAATTATACAAAAATGATCAAGTAGTAGTTTCAGCTCTTTACCCTTGAAACAACTTCTTGTTTTCCCAGGGTCCTGAAAATCGGAACCCTCGGGTGGTACCATGACAACATACGCTCTCGCTTCAAACGTTTCGGCAGTGCCAAGGTGATGAGGTCACTCTACAAGAGATTAAATGAAGAGGGTGGGTGCTATAAAAAACATGCTGATAGCCCGGAACGTGTCAGAATGACCTTCACATCATCACACCATGTCATTATCATTTTCCATGGATATGCCAAGCAACCCTGATATGCTTTCACACTGAGGAGCCCGAAGAGGCACTTCTTTGTTCATTTGCTCTATTCACTAAAATTCGTTTGGCCAATTTGTTGCCGAATTTGCCCATTTTACTGGTATCTTACTGTACTGGAACACCAGAAACAGACGTTTTTATAAGATCATAGACGGCTGAGTTGTTTTGTTATCTGCCCTACAGGAAATACTTTAAACCATAAATCACTAGCGAAAGTCATATGACTTAAGAGAGTCTGGTTCTCGCATGAAGGGCTACCAGACAAGCCTGACAGCACTGGTCAGTTAAAGCTTAGCCTTCATTGTTGCTGCCACAAAGCAGGATATTAGGTCAGTGACTTGTTGATCTGGTAGAGCTGGAGGGCTGTACCGTAATAGCAGATCACATGCTGTTCTAGGGTCTGAACAGGGTCTGTTGAGGATGTTTATTACTGCTGTGACTTGCATGATGAGACATGTTACAGAGAAATGGAAAACATGTTTACAATCCAGAGCACCACATAGCACCACATAGCACTGCACAACACTGAGAATCTCCTATCAGGATATCAGTGACCACAGTTATTACAGATTCCAGTATTATTAAAGTAAAATATACAAATAAAAGCAGTGAAACACATCAAAACTAATTCTCCACAGGAACTACACTGATGTTCTTTTAATAGAACCTCTTATATTTCCTTTTCTCTCTATTGTACACATAAAAAGAGCAATTTAAAAATGTTAGTTCTGTGTTTTTTATAATGATTTAAATGCTAATTCAAAATCAAACCAATTATTAAATCAAAACCCACATTTTTTGTCCTTTTGGAGTATGTTGCCTTTAGGCAACATTGTACCACAATTGAAAGAAATGATAGTGTTGCATTAAAAACAGTATACATGTGTAACTACACAGTTTATTGATATTTAAATACTAAAACTTATTTAAAATATTGAAAGACTGATTGATACTGTACTGCATGCTGACTGCTCTATGACAGAATTGACCAGAATGGGCTTGTAGCTTGTCATATTGTTAAACCGTTATGTACCAAATTGGTTTCAAGTATAAACAAACACTCAAAAATGAGTCTAAATGAAAAATTATGGTTATTTTTGTGCAGTGTACTGTCAAGTAGCTCTGTCGAGTCCACTATCACATGTTGCTTCTGGGCAACATAACTATTTCAGAAATTTCTTATAAAATAACAAACATTCAAATGGACAGTGAATATTAGACAAGAAACTGAACACTCCCACAGATGGGAAAATGGAAAAAAAGGTGAACTGTCTGGAGAAATGGAGCAACTCTTTCATTTATGATCAACCTTTTCACAGACATATTGCAAATGAAGTGAAATGGGTTTGTTGCCCTGAGGCAACATTGAGCAACACAGTGATATAACATCTCTATTACGACTGAAATAAAATACCCAGCAGTGCTACTGTTTTAGTTTAGATTATATCTATGTAAACATGCATTATCCCAGCATGTGCTTTGCATGGAGATTTCAGTTCAATTCCATCAAGAACTTCAAACCAATAACCATCCCAGTCTTAACTCTAAAGGGGGCTTGTTTATTTTGGCTCTAGTTCTGACTGGTTCCTTGCTATCATTCATCTATAGTACCTGCATGGGCATAACTTTTGTTATTGATATGCTACTCATTCAACCGTGTAACTGCAATATAGCCATATAAATACAATAAAACTAAGATGAGTGCTAATGCTTTAGCCTGAAGCTGAATTATATGACTGTTCTCTTATGGGTTCTGCCTGGCTGGCTCTGTGAAAAGCCCACTGGAATGAAACACTGGAGGTTCCCAGAAGGCGCAGGATTAGCGTTCACATTATTCTGCTTTGTTTGTGCAGGTCGCCGTGACGATGACACGCAAAGCATGCCAGACGTCCGCAGTGAGTTGACAAACGGATGACTTGTGTTGCAAATCTAACCGCAGTTGTTTGCTAAGTCAAAATGTATTGACTCTATGTAAAATGCAGTCCAGTGTCCATGTGGCATGTTCATTGTTATGTTATTGTTATATCTTCATGATGCGATATGTAGGGGAGAGAGCAGGACACAAGCTTTTTGGCTTTGGTTGAATTTAAAAATGTTTAAGTTGGACTAATCATATTTTTATACGAGTAACATACACTCACCGGCCACTTTATTAGGTACACCTTCCTAGTAAAAGGCTGGACCCCCTTTTGCCTTCAGAACTGTCTTAATTCTTCGTGGCAGACTTTCAACAAGGTGTTGGAAACGTTCCTCAGAGATTCTGGTTGGTTATTTGAGTTCCTGCTGCCTTTCTATCATCTGGAACCAGTCTGCCCATTCTCCTCTGACCTCTCACATCAACAAGGCATTTTCGTCCACACAACTGACCGCTCACTGGATATTTCCTCTTTTTCGGACCGTTCTCTGTAAACCCTAGAGATGGTTGTGTGTGAAAATCCCAGCAGATCAGCAGTTTCTGAAATACTCAGACCAGCCCGTCTGGCACCAACAACCACGCCACGTTCAAAGCCCCTTAAATCCCCTTTCTTCCCCGTTCTGATGCTCGGCCTGCACTTCAGCAAGTTGTCTTGACCACCTCTACAGGCCTAAATGCAGTGAGTTGTGGCCGTGTGATTGGCTGATTAGCTATTTGTGTTAACAAGCAACTGAACTTTTTATTTATTTTATTTAAATTTACTTTATTTGTCTTTGTTTACTAAAGGTGGCTTAGCTGTAATGCTGTGTTACAGCTAACCCCTTAGTATGGAGGCCATACTTAAGCTTAACTAACGTTTGCTGTTGCTTGTCACATGCTTTGAAACAGGCAACAGGATGGTGGTTACAGTAATACAAGGTTGGATTCTGCGATTTACACAAACAGCTCAATTTTGTTGTGTTGAAAAAAAATGACTTACATATCCTGAAAACACTCTTTGGCACAGATCTCTTTAAAACCCTAAGGAATCGCTCTGAGTTTTGGTGGGAGACCGTGGCTAGAAAATGTGGTGATGTGGCCAGAAGCTCACGCTGCTTGACCTTCTTTAACAATGCAAAAAGTCTGTGTTAATTTGTGCCCAGTGTTAGGTTACACTCCCTTAGATCTTAAGAGGTCTTTTAACAGTTTGACACCAGTTTTTGAAAAATGTGCATTAAGTTCATTAATCCTTGTGATCAGACTGTTCACTACACAGTTGGCCAGTTCTAGGAAAAAAAACAGACAATATTTGCAATGAGCTCAGGAAAATGTAAAGTTTATCACAATAAAGAAAACGTGTCACCATATTAACCACCTTTCAGATGCGTACAATGGCCATGAGGATGACCATATGGATGCAACAGAAGCCCAACGCTATAAACAGGTAGAAATCTCACCTCCTTTCTGTTCACACAATATATGTCTTATATCCTAAAATCCTACGTGCCTTGTCCTCTTGAGATGCGAAAGACAAAGCGTCTGCTCTCCGTCCACCCTATGGACCTGGACATAGACGAATATGGTAGCCACTCCCGGCGGCAGTCTATGCAGGCAAGAGTGCTTTAATTAATTTTAATCAAATAAACTTAAAACAGCCATTACATTCATTTTTAAATTGCTTTACTCTCTCAGTATATCCAGGATGAGCGCGGACTGGTGCGCAACGATTTCGAATACACCCCCGACATGTACCATCACCATCAACATCATCATCGCGTGCATCGCAGGAAGAGTCTTGACCGCTTCTCACGCCCAGGTGAATGATTTTATTCAATAATAACTTCTCCCTGCAGACAGGTGACCAATGAGAAGTCAACACAAAGCGTCTTGAGGGGACAGTCATGGGCTGGAGGTTAGGGAACTGGCCCTGTGACTGGAAGGTTGCTGGTTCGATCCCCAGAGCCGACAGTCCATGACTGAGGTGTCCTTGAGCAAGACACCTAACCCCCAATTGCTCCCTGGGTGCCGTGGATAGGGCTGCCCACCGCTCTGGGCAAGTGTGCTCACTGCCCCCTAGTGTGTATGTATTCACTAGTGTGTATGTGGTGTTTCACTGCACGGATGGGTTAAATGCGGAGGTGAAATTTCCCCATTGTGGGACTAATAAAGGTAACTTAACTTAATGATTCATCAGAACAGCTTCAGTGTGCCTTACATTTAAAGCATTTAGCAGACACTGTTATCCAGAACGGCTTACAATTTGATCATTTTACGCAGATAGGCGAAGGTGGTGTTAGGAGTCTTGCCCAAGGACTCTTATTGGTGTAGCATAAGGTGCTTACCCAGGCAGGGGATTGAACCCCAGTCTACAGTGTAGAAGGCAGAGGTATTAGAGAAAATTTCCTCAAGCAAAGGTCCGGAACACCATAATGTCTAACCTGCATCATGATTCAGTGCCACATAAGTAGCCTAGTAGGAATATCAATTGTAACGGGTAACCGAGATTTATTAAGGGCAAATCCAAAATCAGGGTTTGAGACAGTCCAGGGTCATAGAGCCAACACGGATTGAACGGGGGGCAGACATGACAGACAAACAATAAGCAGGTTCAAACAACACACAGTAAATAGAACAAACCAACACAGCAGATAACACCAACACAAAGACCAGCGAAAACAAAGGCCAAACACAGGGCTTAAATACGACACCGGGAAGACGAGGGACAGGTGAAAACAATCAGGGGTGGAGTCACAAAACAAGGGACAGGACTACGGATACCAAAACAAAGAAGCACGTGGACTATACCATAACACAAACACGTACAGGACTGGGAGGGGCCAATCTTGACATCAGCATCTTATACAGTTAACGACTAAATATCAAGTCAAATAAAGTCCAATTCAGTCACATTTCAACATTTATTCAGTTTTCTCTTTTTAGAGCAAGCCATGTGAAACAACTTCCCTCTGACTCACTTTCTTCTCTGACTGCTGTTTCTCTCCTCATCCCACCCCTGTGTGGCGTCACTCACTCGGGTCTCAGCGCTCATCATAATGCACAGATCTGATTGGCTGAGTAGCGTCACGTGTGATATGTACAACACATGTGTCTCCCAGGCTGCTAAAGCTACCAAAAAGGCTAGAAAAGTTACGCTCAATAAATCTCCATAGTTTATCAGTTGTAGGTCCAGGTCCGCATAGGACAGCGTCTGGGTCTGGACTCGGACCGCAGTCCACCTATTAGTGACCTCTGGTGTAGATCCTTGTGTGCAGAAATCAGTGTAACCTGACTCACTTCCCTTTTCAAGAGCAAAAAATGGTGGGCAAAGCTGTTTACAAGCCATAGCATGAATGCTTATTTCCTAACTAACATTTGATTTGCTGGGCTTTACGTTGCAAACTACCCCGTGTGTTATTCATGGCTTCTGATTCAACTTTGTATACGCCATGGTATGTGTATATTATGGTATACACCATGATACTTCAGACCAACTGCCCACGCCCCAGCTACCCTTCAGACCAGCTGCCCATGCCCCAGCTACCCTTCAGACCAGCTGCCCATGCCCCAGCTACCCTTCAGACCAGCTGCCCACACCCCAGCTACTACCACCTACCTTGGACCAGCTGCCCACCCTACACTGATGTTCTCATAGACTCCCAGCTATTACTACTACCAATACTAATGCTATCAATATTAGTAGCATAATCACTTGTAGGTAGTTTGACCAGAGGAGGACGGGTCCCCCCCGGTGAGCCTTGGTTCCTCCCAAGGTTTCTTCCTCAGCTCTGAGGGAGGTTCTCCTCGCCACTGTCGCCCCTGGCTTGCTCACCTGGGGGTTTTTACACTTCTTGTTAAAACTGTCTTTTCTGGAATTCTGTGAAGCTGCTTTGGGACAACATCCGTTATAAAAAGCGTTGTACAAATACATTTGATTTGATTTGATTCTAAAGCAAAGTTTAAAATCAACAACTGTTATTCACAAAATGTATGTAATGTTATGTTCAAACTTCTCAGTGCAAGGTTTGCATGGCTAACCGATTCACACACTGAAGCTAAACGAGCCGAGGGCCAGCGGGTTTCAGTTAAATAACACGCTCCTCTCTATCCCCTCGTCCCCGTGTACTGTGAGTGGACACTTCTAAAACATAGGTGTGACGCACTTCCAAGTGGTGCTGGCTGCGTGACTTATTGACTAATCGCTG